>NC_092286.1:24856976-24876976 GCF_036320965.1 Panulirus ornatus | reverse complement strand
TTCATACCCTGTCTCCCCCTCATACCCTGTCACCCCTTCCCACTCATACCCTGTCTCCCCCTCATACTCTGTCTCTCCCTCAAACACTGTCACCCCTTCCACTCATACCCTGTCTCCCCCCTCATACCCTGTCACCCCTCCCCACTCATACCTGGCTCCCCCTCATACCCCATCAACCCGCCTCATACCCCGTCACCGCCGCCTCATACCCCGTCACCACCACCTCATACCCCGCCACACCCACCGCCTCATACCCCGTCATCACCGACTTGGAGACAGCGACCTTCCACCACCACCGCTCAACCTTCCAGTGCCGCCCCTGTCACACGGGAGCCGTGGCCAACCCTGCCACGGCGTCCACCACTCCCTGCCCAACACCCTGCCCTCAGGAACTGGTACATGCCCTTGGGGGCCACGGGGGAACAACCTAACCCCTCACACTCCAGGTCAAACAAGGGGAGATGACCTTTGACCTGCCCGGTGGTCGACACCAGATGTACAAGGCAGGCGCTCCGATTTCTAACCTGTGTTCTTGGACCACGTCCTGTGAAGGGCGTGGGTCCAGGTTAGGGCTTTGACCGTGCACACCTCCAGGTACGTCAGCCCTAACCCTGTGAGAGCACTCACGCTTTCCAGGTCCTGGTACGTCAGCCCTAACCCTGTGAGAGCACTCGCGCTTTCCAGGTCCTGGTACGTCAGCCCTAACCCTGTGAGAGCACTCACGCTTTCCAGGTCCTGGTACGTCAGCCCTAACCCTGTGAGAGCACTCGCGCTTTCCAGGTCCTGGTACGTCAGCCCTAACCCTGTGAGAGCACTCGCGCTTTCCAGGTCCTGGTACGTCAGCCCTAACCCTCTGAGAGCACTCGCGCTTTCCAGGTCCTGGTACGTCAGCCCTAACCCTGTGAGAGCACTCACGCTTTCCAGGTCCTGGTACGTCAGCCCTAACCCTGTGAGAGCACTCGCGCTTTCCAGGTCCTGGTACGTCAGCCCTAACCCTCTGAGAGCACTCGCGCTTTCCAGGTCCTGGTACGTCAGCCCTAACCCTGTGAGAGCACTCACGCTTTCCAGGTCCTGGTACGTCAGCCCTAACCCTGTGAGAGCACTCGCGCTTTCCAGGTCCTGGTACGTCAGCCCTAACCCTGTGAGAGCACTCGCGCTTTCCAGGTCCTGGTACGTCAGCCCTAACCCTCTGAGAGCACTCGCGCTTTCCAGGTCCTGGTACGTCAGCCCTAACCCTGTGAGAGCACTCACGCTTTCCAGGTCCTGGTACGTCAGCCCTAACCCTGTGAGAGCACTCGCGCTTTCCAGGTCCTGGTACGTCAGCCCTAACCCTCTGAGAGCACTCGCGCTTTCCAGGTCCTGGTACGTCAGCCCTAACCCTGTGAGAGCACTCACGCTTTCCAGGTCCTGGTACGTCAGCCCTAACCCTGTGAGAGCTCTCGCGCTTTCCAGGTCCTGGTACGTCAGCCCTAACCCTGTGAGAGCACTCACGCTTTCCAGGTCCTGGTACGTCAGCCCTAACCCTGTGAGAGCACTCGCGCTTTCCAGGTCCTGGTACGTCAGCCCTAACCCTGTGAGAGCACTCACGCTTTCCAGGTCCTGGTACGTCAGCCCTAACCCTGTGAGAGCACTCGCGCTTTCCAGGTCCTGGTACGTCAGCCCTAACCCTCTGAGAGCACTCGCGCTCTCTTGACACCGTGCGCCACGCCAACTGAAGGTGGCCGATGTGACGTGCACGGTGTCTTTCCCGGTGTATTCCCGTACGCCTTGTAACACTTCCGGGGTGTCGTGGTAGCTGAAAGCGGGAAGTGGACCACAGAGACCTGTGTGTCGATGATACAGGCCTTAGTGCCTTTGGAAACCACAATGTACGGTTTCCGAAAGGGCCCCACCATCGGAATGCGCGGGGGCTCGTACGACACCGCGCATCCCCTCTGTCTCAGTCGCACGGTCAAATAGGCACAGATGTGTCGTGCCATGAGTACGAGAGCACATCTGTGCGATGTGCCCGAGCGTACCTGGCCTCAGACAGGTGTCACAGAGGCCGTTGATCTCGGGCCAGGCCCCTGGACGCCCTGGCAGGGGTGGGTCATGCGCCTATCCTCACTTGGACAGCCTTCACATAGTCTCCAGTTGCCGAGTGGAAGAACGCGCAGGGCACGTCATGGGCTAGGCGCAGCCAGCGGAGGACCGCCACTCGCACTTGCCTGTCTACGCGTGGGAACTGAGTCTTAAACCCAACATCAGTCGATGCATGAGTTTGGGCATCAGATGCTCCACAAGCAAGGCAATCCGCTGTTGAGGTTTTAGAAGGGCCTCTGGGGATGTTTCGGAGCCCCTCTTCTAGCAGAGCGCCGAAGGACTTACGCCGCGCCCGACAAGAATCCCGAGGGACTTGTATTCGTCCTTAGCGCTACTCATGGATCCGACAGCGCTACCCAAGACTTGCAACGTCCTGTTCTTATTGACGTACCAAGTCTTCCGCTCGCAGTCGACCTCCATGCTCAGGGTACGACACTTCCCTGGGTTAACCTGAAGCCCAACACCCGCGAGGGTCGCAGCCATCACCTCCATTGCCTTCTGCAAGCCAGTGGGCGTCTGCGCAACCAGGACCAAATCACCAGTCTCCTTCACCCTTGCGATTCCCTTGTCAATCACAAGGTTGAAGAGAATAGGTGATAATGGGTCACCCTGTTTGACCCCACGGGTCATAATCATCTTGTCCGACTTCCCGTCGCTGCCTTCGATGTTAGTGAAGGCTCGCTCATACGTCGACATAATGTATGTCTCCTGACGAAGGCAGGGACGCCCTTCCGCGACATGGCCCGCTCGACAGTGCTATGATGAACACCATCGAATGCTTTGGCCATGTCGAGGAACGCCACGTGCACACCGTGGGAGCGTGTGACCCCCGCGCACGACCGACGATCGCATCCAAGATCGTGAGGTTCTCAAGGCATCTGTCCACTGGAACGAATGCCTTTTGAGCCTCATCGATCTGGACGAGGCTCGAGATGGGGCGGCTCAGGATTATATGGAGCAGGTGGACGACGGCACAGGAGATGGTGATAGACCTGTAGTCCTTGGGTTCGGTTGGGTTGGGTACTTTGGGTACCAGCACCGTTCTATTAGCCTTCAATGGCTCTGGTAACGCAGACGTAGCTAACCAGAGGTTGAACATCTTGGCCAGAACCCTTGGAGGATTGGACGTTAGCAGTCGAGTCGACATTCCATCAGGTCCAAAGGCAGATGTTCTAGTGGCTTTGAGGTGGTGTGCTACCTCGTCTACGGTTATGATCTCCGCTAGTTGTTCACATGTTTGGTCAAAATCGGTCATGGCACGTTCATCCGGCCCAGATGGTTGAGAGAAGAGAGCCCCTCAGATAGCATTGAGGCGTTCTGGCCCAACCGAGGTTGGCGACACCTCCCAATCGCCTTTGAGCACAACTTGTCCAGCGGCCAAAGATCTATTCTCACGATAGACTCTCTGTACTTTGCGGTATTGCTCCCTTCTCAGCCGGTATCCACGCACAGGAGCCTTCCTCCGCGCGGCGTACGTGGCCAGAGTTCGCCGACTGCCTTGAACTACCTCCACCACCACGATCCAAGCGGCCTTCCGGGGAGCTACAGGAGCTTAGCATCTGCGATGCGTGCTCTGCAACTGCCATGGTTGTGGCGAGGCTGTCGCTCTGACACAAATGGTCAAGGGCTCCATCTAAGACGTCCTCGCCCCACGATAGACTTGTGGGGACGAGTGGTAATGCGTCGAAATAAGCGACGGTCTCCGCCACAAAAGAAGCAATTGAATGGGATTGTGGGACCCGCGGGACGTCTGGGACAGATTAAACCGTGGGAGTAGTAGTCTCACTACTGGGATCCACACTCGCGTACATCCCTGTACGCGAGTGCTTCCCCAGGGGCGCCACCCCGCGTGTTGCTTCGCCTTGTGGATGGGACACGCCTCTCAGTCGACACACCATCCATCATCTCGTCTTCACCAGTTTCCTGAAGGAGGTTTAAGTTTAAGGTCAGTTCCTGAGCCCTGGTCTTATGCGACGCCTTACGTCGGAGACCTGTGATCGCTTCGACCGTCCTAGAAGGGACGATCTCCCACAACCGCTGGTTCAGACCCTGTACGACGACCAGTGAGGGACCAGCTGCCTTCCCAGCGAGGAGCTCCACCTCCTCGTCAGACCATCGAGCCTTGGACACAACATGCCTGGTTACCACCTCCTGGTGGAGGGAGCTGGCATGTGCCTGTCTTTCGTAGACCCTACGGTCTCAAAAGCTGGCCAAGGTCTTCCCACAATGTGGGCAAGTGGGTGACCGGTCGTATGCCGCTCCCTCATACCTGTAGCTGGTACCCGACATACCAACAGAGGCTGGTACGCTATTCTCTAACGAATGGGTTATCCGCGACGGGGACCACGAAGCGAAAACCAGTGACAAGGGTAGACGCTCCGGCTCAAGTCGCACAGTGCTACTGCCCCGAAGGAAGCAGAGTACTGCCCCGCCCGAAGGAAGGAGAGTACTGCCGTCAGTTGATGGGCACTGCCGCTGTGCTTCAGCCCTTGGGGTTGCCCTTCGGTAGTTGGTGGTGCTGTTGTACCAGTTAGCGTAGCGGGACAACCTCCGACTCTCTCAGCTGTTGGTTGGTATGTACTGGATAACCAATCAACGAAGCTAGGGCTTAAAGTATGCAATCACCACTGCCTCATACCCCGTCACACACCCTGCCTCATACCCCGTCACACACCCTGCCTCATACCCCGTCACACACCCTGCCTCATACCCCGTCACACATCCCGCCTCATACCCCGTCACCCCGCCTCATACACCGTTACTCCTCGCCTCATACACCGTCACCCCTCGCCTCATACACCGTCACCCCCGCCTCATACCCCGTTACCACCGCCCCGCCTCATACTCCGTCACACACCCCGCCTCATACCCCGTCATCCCCCGCCTCATACCCCGTCACCACCCTACCTCATACCCCGTCATCCCCGCCCCACCTCATACCCCGTCACACCACCCGCCTCATACCCCGTCATCCCCACCCCGCCTCATACCCCGTCACCACCGCCCCATACCCCGTCACACCCCCCGCCTCATACCCCGTCACACCCCCCTCCTCATACCCCGTCACCAGCGCCCAATACCCCGTCACACCCCCCTCCTCATACCCCGTCACCACCGCCCCATACCCCGTCACCACCGCCTCATACCCCGTCACACCCCCCTCCTCATACCCCGTCACCACCGCCCCATACCCCGTCACACCCCCCTCCTCATACCCCGTCACCACCGCCCCATACCCCGTCACCCCCTCCTCATACCCCGTCACCACCGCCCCATACCCCGTCACACCCCCCGCCTCATACCCCGTCACACCCCCCTCCTCATACCCCGTCACCACCGCCCCATACCCCGTCACACCCCCCTCCTCATACCCCGTCACCACCGCCCCATACCCCGTCACCACCGCCTCATACCCCGTCACACCCCCCGCCTCATACCCCGTCACCACCGCCTCATACCCCGTCACCCCCCGCCTCATACCCCGTCACCACCGCCTCATACCCCGTCACCACCGCCTCATACCCCGTCACACCCCCCTCCTCATACCCCGTCACCACCGCCCCATACCCCGTCACACCCCCCGCCTCATACCCCGTCACACCCCCTCCTCATACCCCGTCACCACCGCCCCATACCCCGTCACACCCCCCTCCTCATACCCCGTCACCACCGCCCCATACCCCGTCACACACCCCGCCTCATACCCCGTCACACCCCCCTCCTCATACCCCGTCACCACCGCCTCATACCCCGTCACCACCGCCCCATACCCCGTTACACCCCCCGCCTCATACCCCGTCACACCCCCCTCCTCATACCCCGTCACCACCGCCCCATACCCCGTCACACCCCCCTCCTCATACCCCGTCACCACCGCCCCATACCCCGTCAACCCCGCCTCATACCCCGTCACACACCCTGCCTCATACCCCGTCACACCCCCCGCCTCATACCCCGTCACCACCCCGCCTCATACCCCGTCACACCCCCCTCCTCATACCCCGTCATCCCCGCCTCATACCCCGTCACACCACCCTACCTCATACCCCGTCACCCCCCCGCCTCATACCCCGTCACCACCCTACCTCATACCCCGTCACACCACCCGCCTCATACCCCGTCACACACCCCGCCTCATACCCGTCACACACCCCGCCTCATACCCCGTCACACGCCCCGCCTCATACCCGTCACACACCCCACCTCATACCCCGTCACACCCCCCTCCTCATACCCCGTCATCCCCGCCCCGCCTCATACCCCGTCACACACCCCGCCTCATACCCGTCACACACCCCGCCTCATACCCCGTCACACCCCCCTCCTCATACCCCGTCAACCCCGCCTCATACCCCGTCACCACCCTACCTCATACCCCGTCACACCCCCGCCTCATACCCCGTCACACCCCCCCTCCTCATACCCCGTCACCACCCTACCTCATACCCCGTCACACCCCCCGCCTCATACCCCGTCACACACCCCGCCTCATACCCGTCACACACCCCGCCTCATACCCCGTCACACGCCCCGCCTCATACCCCGTCTCTCCCTCACACAGACTGCCGGAGGGTCTGGAAGACGTCTCGCGTTACCCACATCTGTTCGCGGAGCTTCTAACGGACCCCTCCTGGTCCGCGGAAGACCTCAAGAAACTGGCGGGGGAAAACCTCCTCAGAGTCATGAGGGACGTCGAGAAGGTGAGTTCATGGAGACACTGATGACCAGCTGCGTGCCGGGGCGTTTGGAGGGAGGAGGGGTGAGGCCCGAGAGGGGTCTTGGAGGGAGGGAGTGAGGCCCGAGAGGTGTTGGAGGGAGGAGATGAGGGCCTGAGAGGGGTGTTGGAGGGAGGAGGTGAGGCCCGAGAGGGGTCTTGGAGGGAGGGAGTGAGGCCCGAGAGGTGTTGGAGGGAGGAGGTGAGGCCTGAGGGGTGTTGGAGGGAGGGGGTGAGGGACTGAGGGGTGTTGGAGGGAGTGAGGCCCGAGAGGGGTGTTGGAGGGAGAGAGTGAGGGCCTGAGAGGTGTTTTGGAGGGAGGGGGTGAGGCCTGAGGGGTGTTGGAGGGAGGGGGTGAGGGACTGAGGGGTGTTGGAGGGAGTGAGGCCCGAAAGGGGTGTTGGAGGGAGAGAGTGAGGGCCTGAGAGGTGTTTTGGAGGGAGGGGGTGAGGCCTGAGAGGTGTTTTGGAGGGAGAGAGTGAGGCCTGAGAGGTGTTTTGGAGGGAGGGGGTGAGGCCTGAGAGGTGTTTTGGAGGGAGGGGGTGAGGCCTGAGGGGTGTTGGAGGGAGGGGGTGAGGGACTGAGGGGTGTTGGAGGGAGTGAGGCCCGAGAGGGGTGTTGGAGGGAGAGAGTGAGGGCCTGAGAGGTGTTTTGGAGGGAGGGGGTGAGGCCTGAGAGGTGTTTTGGAGGGAGGGGGTGAGGCCTGAGAGGTGTTTTGGAGGGAGGGGGTGAGGCCTGAGAGGGGTGTTGGAGGGAGGGAGTGAGGCCCAAGAGGGGTCTTGGAGGGAGGGGGTGAGGCCCGAGAGGGTGTTGGAGGGAGGGGGTGAGGTCCGAGGGGCGTCGGTAAGTTTAAGAGGGGGAGAGAGGGGGGGGGTCTGTTTGGAGGAGCTCACGGAAGCTGGTGTACTTAGGTCTTTGCGTGCCCCCCCCCCCCCCCACCGCAACGGTGAGATGAGGGAGCAGTGATTAATGGGGGAGGAGGGGAGGAGCTGTTGAGGAGGGGGGGAAGGAGGGAAAAAGCTTTGGGGGGTGAATGGGATGGTGTAGGGGGAAGGGGTGTTCATAAAACCCCTCCTTCTGACCATACGTCACACACCACACCCCGAAGCCTCCAACTGTGGCACAGACACACACACAGACCTAGAGACCCCCTCCTTCTGACCATACGTCACACACCACACCCCGAAGCCTCCAACTGTGGCACAGACACACACACAGACCCAGAGACCACCCCTCCTTCTAACCATACGTCACATACCACACCCCGAAGCCTCCAACTGTGGCACAGACACACACACAGACCTAGAGACCCCCTCCTTCTGACCATACGTCACACACCACACCCCGAAGCCTCCAACTGTGGCACAGACACACACACAGACCCAGAGACCACCCCTCCTTCTAACCATACGTCACATACCACACCCCGAAGCCTCCAACTGTGGCACAGACACACACACAGACCCAAAGACCACCCCTCCTTCTGACCATACGTCACACACCACACCCCGAAGCCTCCAACTGTAGCACAGACACACACACAGACCCAGAGACCCCCCCTCCTTTTGACCATACGTCACACACCACACCCAGAGGCCTCTAACTGTGGCACAGAATACACACACACAGACCCAGAGACCCCCTCCTTCTGACCATACGTCACACACCACACCCAGAAGCCTCCAACTGTGGCACAGACACACACACAGACCCAGAGACCCTCCTCCTTCTGACCATACGTCACACACCACACCCCGAAGCCTCCAACTGTAGCACAGACACACACACAGACCCAGAGACCCCCCCCTCCTTTTGACCATACGTCACACACCACACCCAGAGGCCTCTAACTGTGGCACAGAATACATACACACAGACCCAGAGACCCCCTCCTTCTGACCATACGTCACACACCACACCCAGAAGCCTCCAACTGTGGCACAGACACACACACAGACCCAGAGACCCCCCTCCTTCCGACCATACGTCACACACCACACCCCGAAGCCTCCAACTGTGGCACAGACACACACACAGACTCAGAGACCACCACCTCCTTCCGACCATACGTCACATACCACACCCCGAAGCCTCCAACTGTGGCACAGACACACACACAGACCCAGAGACCCCCTCCTTCTGACCATACGTCATACACCACACCCCGAAGACTTCAACTGTGGCACAGACACACACACACACACCCAGAGACCATCTCCTTCTGACCACACGTCACACACCACACCCAGAAGCCTCCAACTGTGGCACAGACACACACACACAGACCCAGAGACCCCCTCCTTCCGACCATACGTCACACACCACACCCCGAAGCCTCCAACTGTGGCACAGACACACACACAGACCTAAAGACCCCCTCCTTCTGACCATACGTCACACACCACACCCCGAAGCCTCCAACTGTGGCACAGACACACACACACAGACCCAGAGACCCCCACCTCCTTCTGACCATACGTCCTTCCTCCGTCAGGTGCGACAGACGATGAGCGAGCAAGGGGTCCTCCCGCATGAAGAGGAAGTCCCACCATCGCAGCTGCGCGAGATGACCAACTGCACTTACAAGTTTACCAAGAGTCTGCACGACTAACACACCAGACCACCAGACTCTGAGGGCAGCAGCAGGCGACTGAGCGACATCAGCGGATGCGACGCTGGCGGATCCGACGCCAGCGAACCCGTCGAACCATTGTGCGACATCGGCGGATGCGACGCTGGCGGATCCGACGTCAGCGAACCCGTCGCTAGCGGATCCGACGCCAGCGAACCCGTCGGACCATTGAGCGACATCAGCGGATGCGACGACAGCGAACCCGTCGGGCCATTGAACGACATCAGCGGATCCGACGCTGGCGGATCCGACGCCAGCGAACCCGTCGCTGGCGAATTCGACGCCAGCGGATCCTCTCGTCGCATCCTGTCGCTTCGGGCCCCCACTTCGACGCGTCCGTCAGGAAGGCTTCACCGGGTGAACCACGGCGCTGCCACCAGTTTACCGGGGTCAAGTGGTCGTTAGCAAGGAGGACCCGCTCTCTGTCCAGAAGAACATACTTGTAATAATGTTCTCTGTTCGTCTTGGCCAAGAACAACTGGAGAACAGAGGCCAGAACCCATTTAGTGGCGTAATGTTAAATGGTTTTAATCTTGACGATCCACTGCGACGTATGACGTCGAACCCCTTGCGCTACGTTACGTAGACGCGTACGGTGGGCTACGATAGATTAATAAAAAAAAAACACCTAATTTTTGTAGACTTATTTTGTAGAAGTTAAACCAAGTTGTGACCGCTTCTTGTAGAGAGATGTTGTGAGTTGGGATCGCCAAGGGCGAACTCTACACATACCAGCCAGCGACGCCAGGAGAACCAGTCGAACCGAGAGAGGAGGAATAATGCCATCAACAACAACAACAACAACAACAACAACAACAACAACAACAACAGCTGTTGTTGTTGTTGTTGTTGTTGTTGTACATGTTGTGGTCTTGAACGGAGGCGAAGTCATACGAGAACTTTCGATGGTGTTTTAATCTTTCCTTCCACTAAGAGACCACTGGGTCTTTATCCAGCAATGGACCAATGGTCTTTGTTCAACAGACCAATGGTCTTTGTCCAGCAATAGACCAATGGTTTTTGTCCAGCAATAGACTATTGGTCTCTATCCAGCAATAGACCAATGGTCTTTGTCCAGCAATATACCAATGGTCTTTGTCCAGCAATAGACCAATGGTCTTTATCCAGCAATAGACCAATGGTCTTTGTCAGTAATAAGAATATGTTGTGTATAACCAAATCTACTTTATCTTGAAAATGATAACATGTTACACATCACAAAATCTTATCCCCAAATGAATCTTATTTTGATAAGGCATAACACGTCTCCAGGGGTACCATACGCTTATCTGGGGTGACTATCTATAAACATCTCCAGGAGTGCCATACTCTTATCTGTTATAATAATAATCTGTTATAATAATAACAACAACAATAATAATAATAATAATAATAATAATAATAATAATAATAATAATGATGATAATGATAATAATAATAATAATAAAAATAATAATAATGATAATAATAATGATGGAACCATGGAAGCGGAAGTGAATCATAGGGTGGGGGAGGGGGCGAAAATCCTGGGAGCCTTGAAGAATGTGTTGAAGTCGAGAACATTATCTCGGAAAGCAAAAATGGGTATGTTTGAAGGAATAGTGGTTCCAACAATGTTGTATGGTTGCGAGGCGTGGGCTATGGATAGAGTTGTGCGCAGGAGGATGGATGTGCTGGAAATGAGATGTTTGAGGACAATGTGTGGTGTGAGGTGGTTTGATCGAGTAAGTGATAATAGGGTAAGAGAGATGTGTGGAAATAAAAAGAGCGTGGTTGAGAGAGCAGAAGAGGGTGTTTTGAAATGGTTTGGGCACATGGAGAGAATGAGTGAGGAAAGATTGACCAAGAGGATATATGTGTCGGAGGTGGAGGGAACGAGGAGAAGTGGGAGACCAAATTGGAGGTGGAAAGATGGAGTGACAAAGATTTTGAGTGATCGGGGCCTGAACATGCAGGAGGGTGAAAGGCGGGCAAGGAATAGAGTGAATTGGATCGATGTGGTATACCGGGGTCGACGTGCTGTCAATGGATTGAATCAGGGCATGTGAAGCGTCTGGGGTAAACCATGGAAAGTTTTGTGAGGCCTGGATGTGGAAAGGGAGCTGTGGTTTCGGGCATTATTGCATGACAGCTAGAGAAGGAGTGTGAACGAATGGGGCCTTTGTTGTCTTTTCCTAGCGCTACCTCGCACACATGAGGGGGGAGGGGGATGTTATTCCATGTGTGGCGAGGTGGCGATGGGAATGAATAAAGGCAGTGTGAATTGTGTGCATGTGTATATATGTATGTGTCTGTGTGTGTATATATATGTGTACATTGAGATGTATGGGTATGTATATTTGCGTGTGGGGACGTGTATGTATATACATGTGTATGGGGGTGGGTTGGGCCATTTCTTTCGTCTGTTTCCTTGCGCTACCTCGCAAACGCGGGAGACAGCGAAAAAGCAAAATAATAAGAATTATAATGATATCAATAATAATATTAACAATAATGATAATAGTAATAATAATAATGATAATAATAATAATGATAATAATGATAATAATAATAATAACAATAATAATAATAATAATAATAATAATAATAATAATAATAATAATAATGAGAACACAACATTATATTCTCCCCAAAGACTTTTACATCCTTGACCATTTCATCTTAAGTCATCCAAGATTCCAAACTGGCATAACACACTTATGATCAAGACCATCAGTTAAGACGAATTAGGAATTAATATGTGATTGGACATCACTGGATAATGGAGACGCATTGAGCATTCCTAATCAGGTATCTATCTATCTATCTGCCAAGATCTTTCCATCTTTTATACGGGATGGGGTGAGCTGGAGAGATGTGGTATACAGGGAGCGACGTTGCTCTCCATGGAATGAACTAAGGCATGTCAAACAGCCAGGAGACACCACGGAAAGGTATGTGGGGACCTGGATGTGGAAAGGGAGCTGTGGTTTCGGTACATTACACATGACCGCTACAGACTGAGCGTGGACGAATGTGGCCAGTTCTTCGACTGTTCCTGGCGCTACATTGCAGACGCGGGAAACGGCGAACAGGTATGAAAGGAAGAATATACATATATAAATATGTCACGTGTGTATATATATATATATATATATATATATATATATATATATATATATATATATATATATATATATATATATATATGTGTGTGTGTGTGTGTGTGTGTGTGTATGTGTGTGTGTTCTGCTACTTAGAAAAAGTCTGTTTACTTTGCCTCGCCCTGTCCAGCCCCGAGATCCGTACACAGCCATGACCTATGAGTTCATCACCGGACAAAACTGGGATGTGAATGCAGCTTGAGGAACACAAGACATGACAGACGCCCTTGGTAGTCTGGCTATGTCACACAGACTATGCCACATTTCCCTCCGCCGATCTGTGGCACATACCTAACCCAGCTGGTGGATCAGAGGGGGATGAACACCTGGTGGATCAGAGAGGGTTGAACACCACACATTTTACGATGCTCACGGTTCGTATCCCCGGCTTGGCAGGATACGACACACACACACACACACACACACACACACACACACACACACACACACACACACTTAGTGTTCCACGCTGCCTGGCTTCTCGTAACGCCGTAAACTGTAACACAGTGTCACAGTTACCCCGAAAACCATTGACGCTGCTCTATGTAACAACAACAGACCCCCCCCCCCCCCGGGCCATTTCTGACACCAGTTCTTTCATCTTGGACCACAAAAAGGCACTGTCTGTCTGCAGTGGCAATGGGGTTTATCCACTGGAATGAAAGAAACATGGAGTGGAAGATGTGTTGGTGACACATATAGACATGTCCCAAGTGACGAGGGCCAGGTTAGACCAGGCACAAGGTCACGTAGGGGGACTGATGAACAGCTGGGTTGACTGTGGGCCGACTGCCGCAACTAGGATTCGAACCCATACCATCCTCGACCCTTTTCCAGGAACCGCACTTTGGTAGCTTAGGTAAAGTGAAGAATGGTTCGCTTCATATCTCGTACAACTGACTTGCTAGTTTTTTGGGTCATGTCTCAATGTTTATTCCTCCAAAATAATTCAGGAGGCCCAATATATATATATATATATATATATATATATATATATATATATATATATATATATATATATATATATATATATATATATATAAGATTCATGTGATCTACCAAATTTTGGATCATAATGTGCACAAGGGTTCGAGTTGAAATATATATTGAATGTCCCACATCAGACAACGTTCCAATCTCCTCCCGCCTCCCATTTTCTCTCTATTTATTACCAGGGGGTTAGTGTTTTTATTTACGGGGGAGACAAACACTTTTAAGTTCTGAAAGTCTATATCTTCCAATCTCTTTCCCAACAGCAATGGCCAAACCCTCTCTCTCTCTCTCAAGGACGAACATTTCAGATCCCCCAGAACTCTGAAATTACCTTTAATAGGCACTGAAAAAAAAAGGGTCATTTATAAAACGTCTTTAACAATTAAACGAAAATGACCAGCCATATAAAATAGAATCAAATTGATTGTGTCTATCTTGTTGATTTATTCATAGACTTAATGGTGGAGCAAGACATAGGAGAAATCCCTCTCCATATGTCTTAATAGATAAGATCAAACTGCATCTGGCGCTTGTGTTCCACGTCTTACTGAGCGCCGTGGTCTCTGTTAAGGGGCCGTGGTCTCTGTTAAGGGGCCGTGGTCTCTGTTGGGTGGCCGTGGTCTCTGTTGGGGGGCCGTGGTCTCTGTTGAGGGGACCGTGGTCTCTGTTGGGGGAGGGGGTCCTGCTGAGCGTTCGGGACCATAATGGTCCGTGACGCAGGCTTCTCTGTGAACCACCAACTCGTCCCCGAGAATAAATTCATGTTCTACGTCTCCTCCTCCTCCTCTTCTCTCCCATTCTCTCTCTCCCTCCTCTCTCTCTCTCTCTCTCTCTCTCTCTCTCTCTCTCTCTCTCTCTCTCTCTCTCTCTCTCTCTCCCAGAGGGCGATGCCCTAGCCCAAGAGAGAGCGAGCAGGGCTAGGGCCCTAGGCAATACACATCTCGTTGAAGGACATCGTGAATTAACAAGGACACAGACCATCCATCACTTGGCCCCTTCTTCCATTCCACATGGGACTACGCCAGTGGATCTCTTCCTCAGCCAGTCGTCACTCACGACCCAATCTTCGTTTACGATGGAGAGATCCGGTTAATGAAGCACACGCTGGGTGTATATCCGGATATCCGGTTACCTCCACATGCCGATCCGATTACCCGTGTGTCGTTAGTGGAAGGGGAACGTATATTGTGGAGGTGGAAGAGGTGGAAGAGGAATAGGGTTAGATTCTGTTACATCCCAGCCTTCGCTGGAAGGGTCTTCGAATTCTCTCGCTTTACTTATATAGATGAAGGGCCACAGACCATGGTGGCCTTGGTGGTGTGGCCCTGTGTGGCCCGGATTTTCTCCTCTTCCACGTATCCTCAGGTCACGCTGGCCACATGGCCAACAGGTCGCCCTGAGGGACGAGGGTATGATGGAAAAAACCACAAGTGATGGAATAGACCACAGGTGATGGAATAAACCATAGGTGATGGAATAGACCACAGGTGATGGAATAGACCACAGGTGATGGAATAGACCACAAGGTGATGGAATAAACCATAGGTGATGGAATAGACCACAGGTGATGGAATAAACCACAGGTGATGGAATAGACCACAGGTGATGGAATAAACCACAGGTGATGGAATAGACCACAGGTGATGGAATAGACCACAGGTGATGGAATAGACCACAAGGTGATGGAATAAACCATAGGTGATGGAATAAACCATAGGTGATGGAATAGACCACAGGTGATGGAATAAACCACAGGTGATGGAATAGACCACAGGTGATGGAATAGACCACAGGTGATGGAATAGACCACAAGGTGATGGAATAAACCATAGGTGATGGAATAGACCACAGGTGATGGAATAGACCACAGGTGATGGAATAGACCACAGGTGATGGAATAAACCATAGGTGATGGAATAGACCACAGGTGATGGAATAGACCACAGGTGATGGAATAAACCATAGGTGATGGAATAAACCATAGGTGATGGAATAGACCACAGGTGATGGAATAGACCACAGGTGATGGAACAGATCACAGGTGATGGAATAGACCACCTGGGGCAATGACCTGACTGTGGACTGTTCATGCACTCAGTAGACTGCTCATGCACTCAGTAGACTGATCATGCACTCAGCATTCTGCTTATGCACTCATAAGACTGCTAATGCACTCAGCAGTCTGCTCATGCACTCAGCAGTCTGCTCATGCACTTAGCAGACGGCTCATGCACTCAGCAGTCTGCTCATGCACTCAGCAGTCTGCTCATGCACTTAGCAGACGGCTCATGCACTCAGCAGTCTGCTCATGCACTCAGTAGACTGCTCATGCACTCAGAAGACGGCTCATACACTCAGCAGTCTGCTCATGCACTCAGTAGTCTGCTCCTGCACTCAGCAGTCTGCTCATGCACTCAGCATTCTGCTTATGCACTTAGAAGACTGCTCATGCACTCAACAGTCTGCTCATGCACTCAACAGTCTGCTCATGCACTCAGCAGACTGCTCATGCACTCAGCAGTCTGCTCATGCACTCAGTAGGCTGCTCATGCACTTAGCAGTCTGCTCATGCACTCAGCAGTCTGCTCATGCACTCAGTAGACTGCTCATGCACTCAGAAGTCTGCTCATGCACTCAGCAGTCTGCTCCTGCACTCAGAAGCCTGCTCATGCACTCAGCATTCTGCTTATGCACTCAGCAGCTTGCTCGTGCACTCAGCAGCCTGCTCATGCACTCAGCAGTGTGCTCATGCACTCAACAGTCTGCTCAGGCACTCAGAAGCCTGCTCATGCACTCAGTAGACTGCTCATGCACTCAGAAGTCTGCTCATGCACTCAGTAGACTGCTCCTGCACTCAGCAGTCTGCTCATGCACTCAGCATTCTGCTTATGCACTCAGCAGCCTGCTCGTGCACTCAGCAGCCTGCTCATGCACTCAGCAGTCTGCTCATGCATTCAACAGTCTGCTCATGCACTCAGCAGACGGCTCATGCACTCAGCAGTCTGCTCATGCACTCAGCAGTCTGCTCCTGCACTCAGAAGCCTCCTCATGTACTCAGCATTCTGCTTATGCACTCAGCAGCCTGCTCGTGCACTCAGCAGTCTGCTCATGCACTCAACAGTCTGCTCATGCACTCAGCAGACTGCTCATGCACTCAGCAGTCTGCTAATGCACTCAGCAGCCTGCTCGTGCACTCAGCAGTCTGCTCATGCACTCAACAGTCTGCTCATGCACTCAGCAGACTGCTCATGCACTCAGCAGACTGCTCATGCACTCAGCAGTCTGCTAATGCACTCAGTAGTCTGCTCATGCACTCAGCAGTCTGCTCATTCATTCAGTAGTCTGCTCATGCACTCAGCATTCTGCTTATGCACTCAGCGGTTGCCTACCATCCTCAGCTGTGGACCGAAGGGCTCGGGAGTGCGGCCAGAAACGAGAAAAATCTTCTCAGACTTTCCTCCGACCATCTCGAGTCTACTCAGCCCCGACGGAGGCCTGAAATCTGGAGTCTACTCAGCCCCGACGGAAGCCTGAACTCTGGAGTCTACTCAGCCCCGACAGAAGCCTGAAATCTGGAGTCTACTCAGCCCCGACAGAAGCCTGAAATCTGGAGTCTACTCAGCCCCGACGGAAGCCTGAAGTCTGGAGTCTACTCAGCCCCGACGGAAGCCTGAAATCTGGAGTCTACTCAGCCCCGACGGAAGCATGAACTCTGGAGTCTACTCAGCCCCGACGGAAGCCTGAAATCTGGAGTCTACTCAGCCCCGACGGAAGCCTGAACTCTGGAGTCTACTCAGCCCCGACGGAAGCCTGAAATCTGGAGTCTACTCAGCCCCGACGGAAGCCTGAACTCTGGAGTCTACTCAGCCCCGACAGAAGCCTGAAATCTGGAGTCTACTCAGCCCCGACGGAAGCCTGAAGTCTGGAGTCTACTCAGCCCCGACGGAAGCCTGAAATCTGGAGTCTACTCAGCCCCGACGGAAGCCTGAAGTCTGGAGTCTACTCAGCCCCGACGGAAGCCTGAAATCTGGAGTCTACTCAGCCCCGACGGAAGCCTGGAATCTGGAGTCTACTCAGCCCCGACGGAAGCCTGAAGTCTGGAGTCTACTCAGCCCCGACGGAATCCTGAAATCTGGAGTCTACTCAGCCCCGAAGGAAGCCTGAAATCTGGAGTCTACTCAGCCCCGACGGAAGCCTGAACTCTGGAGTCTACTCAGCCCCGAAGGAAGCCTGAACTCTGGAGTCTACTCAGCCCGAAGGAAGCCTGAAATCTGGAGTCTACTCAGCTCCGACGGAAGCCTGAAATCTGGAGTCTACTCAGCCCCGACGGAAGCCTGAACTCTGGGGTCTACTCAGCCCCGACGGAAGCCTGAAATCTGGAGTCTACTCAGCCCCGAAGGAAGCCTGAAATCTGGAGTCTACTCAGCCTCGACGGAAGCCTGGAATCTGGAGTCTACTCAGCCCCGACGGAAGCCTGAAACCTGGAGGCTACTCAGCCCCGACGGAAGCCTGAACTCTGGAGTCTACTCAGCCCCGACGGAAGCCTGAACTCTGGAGTCTACTCAGCCCCGACGGAAGCCTGAAATCTGGAGTCTACTCAGCCCCGACGGAAGCCTGGAATCTGGAGTCTACTCAGCCCCGAAGGAAGCCTGAAATCTGGAGTCTACTCAGCCCCGACGGAAGCCTGAACTCTGGAGTCTACTCAGCTCCGACGGAAGCCTGAAATCCGGAGTCTACTCAGCCCCGACGGAAGCCTGAAATCTGGAGTCTACTCAGCCCCGACGGAAGCATGAACTCTGGAGTCTACTCAGCCCCGACGGAAGCCTGAAATCTGGAGTCTACTCAGCCCCGACGGAAGCCTGAACTCTGGAGTCTACTCAGCCCCGACGGAAGCCTGAAAAGTGTGGTTTATGTTTACATAAAGATCAGTTTGGTTAACAAGGGCTTCCAGTCCACGACCTGACCTGACCTGGTTGACCCGATGTGGCGCTCAAATACACCACGACCACTTTGGTCTACACTGCAGTGAAGTACGACCACCACGACTACTGGCTTCAGTCACCACGCCCACACGCCCCCACCACCACCACGCCACCACGCTTACGTCCACGCCCACACCCCCAACACCACCACAGCACGCCTACGCCCACGCCCACACATCCAACATCACACCACGGCCACGTCCACGCCCCCAACACTACCACACCACGCCCAAGCCCCAACACCACCACGTCCACGCCCACGCCCACACCCCCAACACCACCACACCACACCCACGTCCACGCCCATACCCCCAACATCACACCATGCCCACACCCACACCCCCAACATCACACCATGGCCACGCCCACACCCCCAACACCACCACACCACGCCCACGCCCTCGTCCACACCCCCAACACCACCACGTCCACGCCCACGCCCACACCCCAACACCATCACGTCCACGCCCACGTCCACACCCCCAACACCACCACACCACGCCCACACCCACACTCCCAACACCACCACTCCACGCCCACACCCCAACACCACCACGTCCACGCCCACGTCCACACCCCCAACACCACCACACTACGCCCACACCCACACCCCCAAAACCACCACACCACGCCCATGCCCCAACACCACCACGTCCACGCCCGCGCCCACACCCCCAACACCACCACACCACGCCCACGCCCACACTCCTCCTCCTCCTCCTCCTCCTTCAGGAGATCTATCCCGCGGCAGCTATTTGGAACCCCCAGAGAACCTCCTACTATCTCTGGGGAGGGAGGAGGGAAGAGGGGGAGGGGGACGACTTACCGTACCTCCCCAGAGAAATTATGACGAGCCATGGCGACACTTGGTGTCCCCCCCCAGAGAAATTGCCGCTTTCTCTGGGGGGAGGGAGCGCTTGCTGCCTCCCCAAAGAAATTATTACGAGCCATGGCGACACTTGGTCCCCCCCAGAGAAATTGCCGCTTTCTCTGGGGGGGCGGAAGGAGCGCTTGCTGCCTCCCCAGAGAAATCATCATGAGCCATGGCGACACTTGGTCCCCCCCAGAGAAATTGCCGCTTTCTCTGGGGGGAGGGAGCGCTTGCTGCCTCCCCAGAGAAATTATTACGAGCCATGGCGACACTTGGTCCCCCCCCAGAGAAATTGCCGCTTTCTCTGGGGGGGCGGAAGGAGCGCTTGCTGCCTCCCCAGAGAAATCATCATGAGCCATGGCGACACTTGGTCCCCCCCAGAGAAATTGCCGCTTTCTCTGGGGCGGAAGGAGCGCTTGCTGCCTCCCCAGAGAAATCATCATGAGCCATGGCGACACTTGGTCCCCCCCAGAGAAATTGCCGCTTTCTCTGGGGGAGGGAGCGCTTGCTGCCTCCCCAGAGAAATTATTACGAGCCATGGCGACACTTGGTCCCCCCCAGAGAAATTGCCGCTTTCTCTGGG
>NC_092286.1:24689476-24851976 GCF_036320965.1 Panulirus ornatus | reverse complement strand
CCTTCGCGGTGTTCACACAGGGTTCGAATCCTTCCCAGTTTTGATCCAGGGTCGAATCCTTCCCGGTTTTGATCCAGGGTTCGAATCCTTCCCGGTTTTGATCCAGGGTTCGAATCCTTCACGGTGTTGTTCAAGGTTCGAATCCTTCCCGGTTTTGATCCAGGGCTCGAATCCTTCGCAGTTTTGATCCAGGTTCGAATCCTTCGCAGTTTTGATCCAGGGTTCGAATCCTTCGCAATTTTGATACAGGGTTCACTTGCTCAGTTATCTTCACGTGGGACATGGGTTCAGTGTTCACGATCCCATAACAGAACACACTTAAGGCACAATAGTTCATAACACGATCTCATTAATCTATAACAACCCTTCTGGGTTCACTCTCGCCCGACGTAACGCGTTACACAGCGGTCGTAACGCGTTCGTAACACACAAGAAGTATCGTATATCCTCCCTCCACGCAGGTCAGGGGGTCACTGAAGGCGTGGGGTGTGTATGACGTCAACATTCTATACGTTTTCTCTGGTGATTATAACTTTTAGAAAACGTGGTATACACATTTCAGTCTTTTTCCACCCGTTGTTTATATGAATCATAGAAATTCAGACGTACAGGAGAATGTGTCGTAAAAATTTTGCGACGCGTCGGGGGCAGTAACGCAGACTGAAGAGTTAATTAGAGTTGTTTAAAATACGTGAAATGTCTGATTTTAGGATAAACTATTCTTTTTTTCTCTCATATTAGAGGTCATGTGAAGAGGAAAAGCAAAATAATTGGTCGAGGGGACGGAAAGGAGACGTAATTATAACGCCTAATGCTCGTGTGGTTCTCCCTCGACGAGGAAACTGTTGGAAGCAGCATGAAAACGCGTGCCAAAGGGGCCCGAAAACCCTTGGGAGATTTGGGCGTACAACATGTTCAGTTGGAGAACTTGAATATCTGTCGAATGTACTTGAGAGGGAATGTAGTAGTAACGTCGCGTCTTAAGGAAAGAAGAGATTGTACGAGACATGATGAGGTTGTGAGAGAAATGAGACGAAAGGCTTATTTTGATGAGTTCACGAATATGAGGGAAAGAAAGAGCCTCATATCATTTCCACAATGTTCTTGTTCATGTGAACACTCCTCATGTTCACCTGTCATAGACCTGATATTAAAAAGAACAGGGTACGCCAAAATGGACATTTATCACCCTGACTCAACCTAGACCATAATGACCCGTCAAATCTTTCCCCTTATTACTCCCCAACCATAGTTGACCCATGACCTGAATTGGCCTCATAATCATGGAAGAACCTTTTCTTCTCATGACCACAAACTCCTCATTTATTTGGTTTCTTATGGTTTCATTCATTTGGTTTCGTATGGTTTCGTTCTCACTCCACTGGGCAAAGATGGTCTCTGCTTGGCGATGGGCGAGGCTGGCTGGGTTACCAGCTGAGGCAATGAGATACCAGCTGTGAGGCAAATATGAGGGGGGGAAAAAGGCTTATAGGAACTGGCTTGGCCTCATAATTTTATAATTGCTATCATGTGTGGGAGTTCGTTCGTATAATGGACGTCTTGTGGTAGTGTCCACGGGTTATTCATATGTATACCTCCTTCATACATGAGGGACAGACATGTATAATGAGGGAAGGCGTTATTGCCATGTATGATGAGGGAGGGGCTAATGAGGGAAGGGGTTATTGCCATGGCGTACCCTAAGCTTGACCTCACTACCTCATGGAACTCACTTTCTACCCCTCATTAATCACTCTCTCCTCTCCATTATGAGGAGACACACAGCACCAGGACATGAGGGAAATCAACAGAAACACCTTAGCAATCATACTCATTTATATTTAGCCTCATTGTTGCCGCGTTACAATTATGATAGATTTGTGGGATGATCTTCGCACTGGCGAAGGGTTCATGGCGTCGCCACGTCGTATCATCTCTTCCTTCTCGCCCCAGCAGACAGGGCATCTCTCCAAGCCACAGCCAACACGTCGACTTCTGTTCTAATTAAAAAAAAAAAAAAGGGAATTCATTAATAAGACTCATGGATACGCAATCATCATAGATGGGTTAGGTTTACGCATGGGTTCTCGACGTCTCTCTCTCTCTCTCTCTCTCTCTCTCTCTCTCTCTCTCTCTCTCTCTCTCTCTCTCTCTCTCTCTCTCCACACAGACAGACAGACAAACACACAGAGACAGAGACACATATAGACAGAGAGACAGAGACACATATAGACAGACAGAGACACATATAGACAGGCAGACAGAGACACATATAGACAGACAGACAGAGACACATCTAGACAGACAGACACAGAGAGACAGACACACACACACACACACACACACGGACATCTGAGGTGGGTGGTTGAGCCATCTCTGATTATGTAATCGTAACTTGTTATCTGTATACACGATATTCGGTATCGGAATCTTCAGAGAATATTCTCCATAGAATATTCGAGGTTAGATATGCATGTGGTTGTTAGCGTGTCCCCTTCACTTGATTGCCTTGTTTACCAGTCAATTAACACCTTAATGACCCCACCCCTTAACAATCCTTAACCACTCTCGAAAAAAACAAGCTTCCACCTAATTAACGCTTGGGCAATTACGAAGCAACTGCTTGTTACGTTCGAAACCCACTCCAATATCACCCACTCCCTCCCTTCCTCACTCTCTACTCGTGGCTAAACTACCACGAACTACTGTAACGCTGGAAACAACCACCCTCCTCCCCCCCAACCCGCTTAACCACTGGCCAGAGTAGTTAACTACCCAACCACCCAGGAGTCGTTTGTCTGTCACCACAATGGACGCCGTTCCATCAAACAGACACACAGAGACAGACAAGCTGTTCATCCTCCCACATCTCCTCCACCATCAGACAGACACACAGACAGACAAGCTGTTCATCCTCCCACATCTCCTCCACCATCATAAACAGCCCCCCCCCCTCACCCCCACTCCCAAACTGGTGGTTAACTGGCCTCTCTCTCTCTCTCTCTCTCTCTCTCTCTAACCCATCCACCCAACCCCACATGCCCTTCACAACCCTTCGGGACTTCCCAGTCCACTTCCGAGTCCCCCATTACCATCCCCTTCACTTGGCATCTACGTAGATCCTCCCACTCTCGTTCACCATTACACTGGCTCTCCCACCTCACCTCAGCCACTGGGTATAGCCTCAGCCACTGGGTATAGCCTCAGCCACTGGGTATAGCCTCAGCCACTGGGAAAACCTCAGTTCCAGAGTGAGCAGTCGTGCGCCCCCACACACACCCACACCTCCTCCACCCATACACCCACACCTCCTCCACCCATACACCCACTCCTCCTCCACCCATACACCCACATCCCCAGCGTTTCCACACCGCCTCCAAACACCCACACCCGAGTTCGGTATGAGCCGCTGGTTCACCAGTTTAGGTCTCTGGTCTAATGACTGAACCACGGCACTCAGGACAGACCATATCCCTCCCTCCCTCCTTCCCTCCACATCAGACAACAGAATGTCCTTACACCGCTAACCCAACCCTTCTCCTCCCTCCTTCCCCACACACACACACACCATTAACTACTCGTATGGCAATTGCGTGTCTCCTCCTCCTCCTCCAATCACCTTCCTTCATTGATCCGATCCGTCGTCGTCGCTCGTGATCACCCGCCAGCTCAACCCATCCTCCTCCCGTAGCTCCGACCGCACACTTCGTCCCGAGTCCCTAAGGGCTTTTACAGAGGCGCGCGGGTGAAAACCAGGCTCGTTCCTCCGTCGCTCGCCCTCCCTCACCCGTCCGCCCTCCGTCGCGCGCCCTCCCTCACCCGTCCTCCGTCGCGAGCCCTCCCTCACCCGTCCTCCGTCGCGAGCCCTCCCTCACCCGTCCTCCGTCGAGCGCCTTCCCTCCCCCGTCCGTCCTCCGTCGCGCGCCCTCCCTCACCCGTCCTCCGTCGCGGGCCCTCCCTCACCCGTCCTCCGTCGCGCGCCCTCCCTCACCCGTCCACGTCGAGCGCCCTCCCTCACCCGTCCTCCGTCGCGCGCCCTCCCTCACCCGTTCTCCGTCGCGCGCCCTCCCTCACCCGTTCTCCGTCGAGCGCCTTCCCTCACCCGTCCGTCCTCCGTCGCAAACCCTCCCTCACCCGTCCACGTCGCGCGCCCTTAAACGCAGCTGTAAACCCCTCATACACACTGCTCCTTCCTGCTGCTGTATTCGCTCTTGCATCTCTCGTCTCTCCTGGTAGAGCAATCTGCAAACAAAGGCAGATAATAGCTTGTCTAACGTCTTCTCTCCTTCAACGCGGGCCACCTCTCGCTCCAGATGGCCCGCTCTACATACACAAGCCCGTCAATCCCTCCTCATCCTGCAGACCCGTATGGTCTGCGTTTTCTTAACTCCCTCCGCCACTCAGCTAACTACCCTCTCTACGTTTTCTGTCGACGCGAGGGTTGTTGTGTGGAAGGAGCCGGGCTGGCGTGGACCATACGCATTTATCCCATAGTACCACACACTTCTTCTCCCCATATGAGCCATATTGGCGTATAACTGAATAGATTGATTTAACATAAAGTGGATATGCCCCGGTAGCATAGGCACGTCTCTATCCTCGCCCACAGACACCAGGCAGTGTGGAACCACTACCCTCCTCCGCTTCCACATACAGCTTTTCATGTCCACCTGCTACGTGGTGGAATCTCTCTCTCTCAACTGACCCCCCGGTAAGGGTCATAGACCAAAGACCACCTGATACCCCACTGAAAAATATAGGAAGCTAAAGAGACCATCTTGAAATACCATAGAGCGCCATAGACCCACTCACCTGTTGAACAGGAAAACCTACGAAGCTAAATTCTCCACATCTTTCGCATACCATCGCCATCGCCATCCGAGCCGTGTACCGCACTGTCTTCCTGCGAAAATCGCGAGGCAACGCCCTTATTTGCCGGTAATCCTAGGTAATGCCACGGGAATCGACACTTCCTTACACACGGTAGACACCCGAGCCACACGGCAAACACACGTAACTGCGGGAGTTACGGCAGGAAATGTGTGACCGAACCTGCCAACGCGCCAAATTCAAACTTCCTCCCACTCGTACTATTCTTATTATTTCACCTTTTAACCACTCAATTTCGCTCTATATCTTATTGTCCCTAATACGTACCGTTTCATTTTTATTTTCTTCTTTTTCTACGCACTATAGACGTCTAGGAACTATAGTTTTGTGTCTACAGATGCGAAATAGACAAGTCAGGAAAATGTATTTATTCAATCCATAATTTAGTGTTGACTCTCAACTTACCTCGTCTCACACGATACACATAACGACTGATCTTAGGGAAAGACAAGATCTTGCGATCACTGAGACAAATCTCAACGGTAAAATCACCTCGTAAATAACTTGTAACGACCATTAACCCACCTCCACCTCCCTCACACACACACACCGTCACTCCACATAGTGTTAGCTTTCTGCCCAAGCCTTGGGTGTGGGTTGGTGCCAGCGCGCGACCTCGCCTGACCTATTGATCGCGGTACCTCGCTAACGAGGGAGACAGCGACAAAGTATAATAATAATAATAATAATAATAAAATATACATAAATGCCCATACATGTACATATACACGCACATACATATACGTATCAACATACACATATATACATCATATACATAAACATACAAAGACATATACATATGTATATATTTATACTTGCTGCCTTCAGTCGAATCCCGGCACCACCCTGCCCCACAGGAAACAGCATCGCTGTCCCCCACTTCAGCTTGGTAGCGCCATAGAATCATACAAGAAAGGCCACGTTCGTTCAAACTCAGTCTCTAGCTCTCATGTATAATGCACCGAAACCACAGCTCCCTACAAAAATTCTTGCAAGTGAGCTCAATCATTTAGGTAAGCCACCATGGCAACAAGGGATACACTGCCCAAGGCCATACTTTGCAACCTTGTTCTTTCACACACACAAAGCCAACTATGTGCACATTTTTTGAAAAAATATTCACTTTCAACACAAACTGCAATATTTTTTCTCACCCATAAGACTCCATTTGTCTCCAACACATCTTGAATTCACGACTGAATGTTGTCACAACCTGAGATAAATTCTTACTTCTCCAATGAGTATTTTCATTTGGTCTTTGCTGTATCATAAAATCTCTTTGTCAATAATTCCTCAACTTTAAGCCCAACCACAATCTTTAGGAGTACCATAACAAAGGACTGCTGTCAGAAAATCATTTTACCACCAACACAACAGTCACAAATACATTTCCTATGATGCTCTTAACCATACTACTGGTGGAGAAGAAATTCATTTACAATTTACTATCCATCCTCCTGCGCACAACTCTATCCATAGCCCATACAACATTGTTGGAACCACTATTCCTTCAAACATACCCATTTTTGCTTTCCGAGATAATGTTCTTGACTTCCACACATTCTTCAAGGCTCCCAGGATTTTCGCCCCCTCCCCCACCCTATGATCCACTTCCGCTTCCATGGTTCCATCTGCTGCCAGATCCACTCCCACATATCTAAAACACTTTACTTCCTCCAGTTTTTCTCCATTCAAACTCACCTCCCAATTGACTTGACCCTCAACCCTACTGTACCTAATAACCTTGCTCTTATTCACATTTACTCTTAACTTTCTTCTTTCACACACTTTACCAAACTCAGTCACCAGCTTCTGCAGTTTCTCACATGAATCAGCCACCAGCGCTGTATCATCAGCGAACAACAACTGACTCACTTCCAAAGTTCTCTCATCCACAACAGACTTCATACTTGCCCCTCTTTCCAAAACTCTTGCATTCACCTCCCTAACAACCCCATCCATAAACAAATTAAACAACCATGGAGACATCACACACCCCTGACGCAAACCTACATTCACTGAGAACCAATCACTTTCCTCTCTTCCTACATGTACACATGCCTTACATCCTCGATAAAAACTTTTCACTGCTTCTAACAACTTGCCTCCCACACCATATATTCTTAATACCTTCCACTGAGCATCTCTATCAACTCTATCATATGCCTTCTCCAGATCCATAAATGCTACATACAAATCCATTTTCTATTCTAAGTATTTCTCACATACTTTCTTCAAAGCAAACACCTGATCCACACATCCTTTACCACTTCTGAAACCACACTGCTCTTCCCCAATCTGATGCTCTGTACATGCCTTCACCCTCTCAATCAATACCCTCCCATATCATTTACCAGGAATACTCATCAAACTTATACCTCTGTAATTTGAGCACTCACCCTTACCCCCTTTGCCTTTGTACAATGGCACTATGCACGCATTCCGCCAATCCTCAGGCACCTCACCATGAATCATACATACATTAAAAAACCTTACCAACCAGTCAACAATACAGTCACCCCCTTTTTTAATAAATTCCACTGCAATACCATCCAAACCTGCTGCCTTACCGGCTTTCATCTTTCGCAAAGCTTTTACCTCCTCTTCTCTGTTTACCAAATCATTTTCCCTAACCCTCTCACTTTGCACACCACCTCGATCAAAACACCCTATATCTGCCACTCTATCATCAAACACATTCAACAAACCTTCAAAATATTCACTCCATCTCTTTCTCACATCACAACCACTTGTTATCACCTCCCCATTAGCCCCCTTCACTGAAGTTCCCATTTGCTCCCTTGTCTTACGCACTTTATTTGCCTCCTTCCAGAACATCATTTTATTCTCCCTAAAATTTAATGATACTCTCTCACCCCAACTCTCATTTGCCCTCTTTTTCACCTCTCGCACCTTTCTCTTGACCTCCTGTCTCTCTCTTTTATACATCTCCCACTCATTTGCATTTTTTCCCTGCAAAAATCGTCCAAATGCCTCTCTCTTCTCTTTCACCCATAATCTTACTTCTTCATCCCACCACTCACTACCCTTTCTAATCAACCCACCTCCCACGCTTCTCATGCCACAAGCATCTTTTGCGCAAGCCATCACTGCTTCCCTAAATACATCCCATTCCATCCCCACTCCCCTTACCTCCTTTGTTCTCACCTTTTTCCATTCTGTACTCAGTCTCTCCTGGTACTTCCTCACACAAGTCTCCTTCCCAAGCTCACTTACTCTCACCACCCTCTTCACCCCAACATTCACTCTTCCTTTCTGAAAACCCATACAAATCTTCACCTTAGCCTCCACAAGATAATGATCAGACATCCCTCCAGTTGCACCTCTCAGCACATTTACATCCAAAAGTCTCTCTTTCACACGCCTGTCAATATATATATATATATATATATATATATATATATATATATATATATATATATATATATATATATATACATATATATATATATATATATATATATATATATATATATATATATATATATATATATATATATATATATATTTTTTGTTTTTGTTTTTTTGGTTTTTTGTTTTTTGCCGCTGTCTCCCGCATTTGTGAGGTAGCGCAAGGAAACAGACGAAAGAAATGGCCCAACCCACCCCCATACACATGTATATACATACGTCCACACATGCAAATATACATACCTACACAGCTTTCCATGGTTTACCCCAGACGCTTCACATGCCCCAATTCAATCCACTGACAGCACGTCAACCCCGGTATACCACATCGATCCAATTCACTGTATTCCTTGCCCTCCTTTCACCCTCCTGCATGTTCAGGCCCCGATCACACAAAATCTTTTTCAATCCATCTTTCCACCTCCAATTTGGTCTCCCACTTCTCCTCGTTCCCTCCACCTCCGACACATATATCCTCTTGGTCAATCTTTCCTCACTCATTCTCTCCATGTGCCCAAACCATTTCAAAACACCCTCTTCTGCTCTCTCAACCATGCTCATTTTATTTCCACACATCTCTCTTACCCTTACATTACTTACTCGATCAAACCACCTCACACCACACATTGTCCTCAAACATCTCATTTCCAGCACATCCATCCTCCTGCGCACAACTCTATCCATAGCCCACGCCTCGCAACCATACAACATTGTTGGAACCACTATTCCTTCAAACATACCCATTTTTGCTTTCCGAGATAATGTTCTCGACTTCCACACATTCTTCAAGGCTCCCAGGATTTTCGCCCCCTCCCCCACCCTATGATCCACTTCCGCTTCCATGGTTCCATCCGCTGCCAGATCCACTCCCAGATATCTAAAACTCTTTACTTCCTCCAGTTTTTCTCCATTCAAACTTACCTCCCAATTGACTTGACCCTCAACCCTACTGTACCTAATAACCTTGCTCCTATTCACATTTACTCTTAACTTTCTTTTTTCACACACTTTACCAAACTCAGTCACCAGCTTCTGCAGTTTCTCACATGAATCAGCCACCAGCTGATTGGTGTATGTGGTAAATACCAAAACATCAGTCATTTGATATTCCAGTCAACCCTTGATTTAACACGCCCCAATAATATGGATTTTGGATTTAACGGACAAATAATAATACAGTACATTAATTAATAATAATTTGAAAAAATCTAAAAGCTGCACCATGCGCAATTCATGTCACTCTCTTTTTCGATAGTGCCTGCCACCAACTATCAAAGCACACATAAACCCTAGGCTACACCTCATCATAAGATTTTGATAACTAAATGCAACACTTTGTTACAACAAAAACAAAAAACTAAAAAGAAAAAAAAAATGAAGTTAAAATTTGACAAG
Organism: Panulirus ornatus; assembly: GCF_036320965.1. Lineage (NCBI taxonomy): Eukaryota > Metazoa > Arthropoda > Malacostraca > Decapoda > Palinuridae > Panulirus > Panulirus ornatus. Next base: position 24,842,259 of record NC_092286.1, on the reverse strand, counting down.
GCATAAGGCAAATATGCACACAAATAACAGCTCAGCAACAATACACTTCCTTTACATGTGAGCAGAGCAAAAATGACATAAATTAGTGTTCACTCTTCAAAGGAGCCACCATGAGCATAATCTTATATGTGGGGCATTGTCTCATGGTGAGAGTACTTCCACCTGAGGCTGGGTGTTGCCACAACTTAAAGCGAAGTTGCTGCTGGTGTGCTGCGTGTGATGTGGGGATCGGCAAAACCCTGGGATGTACGTAACTAGTTTTGCAGAAACAGGCAGCCTTGCCTCCACTACCACGCCCGACCTGTCCCACAGTTTCAAAGCAACGTACTGCATGCAGACGGGTACCACAGACAGCTAGGGCAGATAAGGCATCACCTACTGGGCTGCCCTGCATGCGAGTCTGGTTCACTGCTATGGCCTGCTCCCTGTTTCGCAGAGCAGTTCTCAATCGATGGTTAATCAGATAAAGCTGCTATGGTGCCTAGACACCATCTCACAACTGTCTTCCTGTTACCAGTTGTGTGGGTGACTTATCCCCCTCTCTTACGGGGGTGTTGAGATGTTGGAGCATAGCCTGAGTCACTTTGCTGCTGTGCAGGATACCTCCAGCACCCATTTGGCTGCCTTTACTGCTGCTTTGGTGTGTCCATTGAACTGGGGGAAGTGGACTGAGGAGTGTGGGCCACAATTCCTCATTTTTTTGTAGAATGATTCCATCTCCTAGCTGTCTCGATTGGTTCCTCCCTCTGAGGCAATTTACTTGGGTGTGCCCCATCTCCTGAATGAGGTGAGCAGCCTTGTGATAACTTAGGATTTTCCCTCATAGGTTTGAATCCTATTCACTGTGCGATGTAAGAGGTGCAATAAAAGCAGGTAGTCTGTCCTCACTTCATTAGGAAGAAGTATCCTTTAACAGGAGAGGGATGGCATCACCTCTAACAGTCTGTCTCCTGCCTCCAACTGCCCAGCAAGCGTTCCCACACTGCCAGATGCCCACTGCCCAACTATTGTATCAGTTATAGTGATTAGAGGAGCTAAAAGAATGCATGTGAAGTTAAATGTGGCACAAATAGGTCACATTCAATTTAATGGACTTTTGACATTAATGGACACCCCTTCCCCCCCAATTACTCTGTTAAATCGAGGTTTTACTGTATCTTGTCAAGAAATTGGATGGACATATGAGTATAAGGAAACTAAAACATTAGTGTAGTAGAGTTGATGTCCTTCACTATCCTGAAAAAATATTCATCTGTGAGGCTTGTCACTCACATGAACATAGTTCTACCATACTGTCTAATTTATTGTGTTTTAGAAGATTAATTTTTCATGTGGCATGGAAAAATAAAACAAAGATTTTTAAATTTTTTTGAAAAGTCCTGCATTGGGGTATACATAATTTAGCCACAGTCAATGGCATGAAGGTATGCCAAACAGCCTCACTTTGGCAACCCCTGAGCACTTGCCAGAAACTTTGTATACTATCATTATATACCTTTATTATGTACATCAAACATAATACATAACAAACACTTAAAGATGAACATATTGTAAAGGGCTGAGTAAAAAATTCAAAGAGCAAGGTTTAAAGCAGCTTCATGATGCCAGCTATTAAACACTTGTCAAAAACATCATATATTACCATTTGATTTCTTTAGTTCTCAAATTGATGGAGAAATACTGAAGAGAAATAGAAAAAATTGTATGTGGCATTTATGGATTTGGAGAAAGCATTTAACAAGGTTGGTAGAGATGCTTTGAGGAAGGACCTGAATATGCAGGAGGGTGTAAGGTGTGCATGGGATAGAGCAAAATGGAGCACTGTGGCTCACAGGCAACATGCTGTCAGCAATAAAGGAAAACCAAATAAAGGTCTGTAAGACCTGCTCGTAGATAGGATGTTTTCGTTTTAGTGCATCATTCACGACTGCAAGAGGGATGATGGGAGCAAATAAAGCCATTTTTCTTTTCTCTTCCTGGCACTACTGCAATAATCCAAGAAATGGGAAACAAGCATTACTGATTAATTAGACAGGATTTTCAATGTGTGTATGGATCATGATAAGGTGCCTGATGACTAGCAGACTGCAAGTGTAGTGCCACTGTATAAAGGCAATGGAGAGAGGTAAGTGTTCAAACTACAAAGGTAATATGAAGACTGTGGCTGAGAGAGCTGAAAAGGGTGTGCTGAAATGATTTGGACATATTGAAAGCATGAGTGAGGTGAGGTTCACAAACAAGATATGTATGTTAGAAATGGAGAGGGACAAGGAAAAGGGGGGAACCAAACTGGAGATAGAAGGATGGAGTGAAAAAAATTTTTTGTGATCAGGCCCTGAATATGCAAGAGCATGAAAGTCATGCACAGGACAGTGAGTATGGGGCAACATGCTGCTATCAGACTGAACCTGGGCAAACCTTGGAAAGGTCTGTGGGGCCTCGTTGTGGATAGCAGGAAGTGGTTCAGGTGTTCCTTGAATGACCTCTATAATGCAGTAAATGGCAAACAAGCATGAAAAAATACTTAAAATCATACCTTAACATTATAATGCCCATACATTACCTAAATAATGATGAAAACAAAGTAAAAAGAAGAATAGATGAATGAATCAAAGAGTGGGTGGCAGTGATCAGCTGATCAAGTAATTATTAACATAAAGTTTGAGTCAGCCACCTTACAAATCCCTGGTGCTATTTCCAGGTTGTGGGGGGTTGAGAAACCTTGCAGGATCAATCCATTTTGACATCTGAGGACTCAAGTCAAATTTCCCGGTGAAAAGGAAATTAGTGTTATGTGTTACAATGTAAGTCATTAATCACAGCCAAAGGGTTGAAAAGATGAAGGAATGGATGATGGGGAATAAATGAAGGTAACAGATTGCAAGCATGTTCATGACAGTAGGAGGAAGGTTTAAGGGTAAAGATGTGATTTTGCAGGTGGGGTAGCATTTATCAAAAGGCCTGCATGAGAATGAAAACTGGTATGCCAAAACTAAATAACAGAATGCCTTTTTCTCACTCATAATTTTTTCTTTCATCAGATAGCCATGGGGGATGGTTTTGCCTGTGCTATGATGACTACTACTGTTGCTATTCAAAAAATGGAAACTATGTGTCAAAACCTTTCAGGCTGTATGTAAATGTGAATGTAACAGATCTACAGACAACAAACAGATGGATATGAGAACAAAGCAAATGAAAGAAGGGGCAAGTAAGCGCAGTGAATGGAGAGTGTGAGTAATTATATTGAGATAGGTGTTAGCACGGAAGAATGTTAAGAAATGTGAAAGAATAAGCACATGGAAGAGACCCAAAATAGACCTCCCACTATTTAGGTAAGAGATTACAATATGAATAGAGATAGATTAAGTCAGTTTGCAAGATTGGAAAGAGCTACTAAATAGTGTGTAGATTGAATATGGTGTGGAACAAATCAGCAAAAAGATGCATGCAGCAAAGAGGAATTCTTTGAAACAGGTAAGTAGATTGGGAGAAATAATGAAGATATCTGGGTATACATAAAACTGGGAAAAGAAAAATAACATTTGCTTAAAAGTGGTATGAGAAGGCTGCAGCAACAATGCAATATACTCATATATGACAGTATGAGTGTATTACATATTACAGCTAGAGACTAGTGTGAGCAGATGTGGTCTTTCTTTGTCTGTTCCTGGCAATGCCTCACTTATGTGGAAATGGCAATCAAGTATGAAAAAATATAATGAGATAGGCATTAAGGAGACAAAATATATGATGAAGAATAGAATGAGAAAGTTTGAAGGCAGGACAGAAACTTGTACAAAGAACTGTAAAGATATGCTTGAGCCATTATGTTGAATAACAAGAATGAATTAATCTACATGAAAAACCATACAGTATATTGAATATCAATAATCTACATGGAAAACTGCACAGTATATCAAATAATTCCCTAAATTTATAACTTGTAGCATACAGTGCATATAAGCTATGTATGATAAAGAGCCCAGGTAACATTTTGAAAAGGTACAGGACTAGCTTTACCCTCTTCTTTTTCACATCCCTCCTGAGGAGGTAAACTGGGACTTGCACGAGATTCTTCCAGTAGCCGCAAGGTGACCACAGGTTGACAAGTACTACTCTGTGAACTACTTATGGGTATAGATATTGATTCAGGTGCACTTTGTGGCAAAGAATGGGATGTTGGATGATTGTCAGGTGTGGCAAGATGTGACACATTTGGTGTAACCATTAATGATGATTCTGTAATTACATCTACACTATGACGTACTACAGGAATCCCAGGAAAAGTAAAGGTGGAATGTGGCAGTGAAGTAACATTATAGCTTGGTCCTCCATTGGAGACAACTGTTGATCCAGTTCCCAATGTCAGCAGACTGGAATTTCTCTCCCTTACAGATGATGACATTGTTGAAACTGCAGTTCCTGGATGGCGCTGATGAACTCGAAGGTGCTTTCGTAAGTTACCAGATTCACAGAATCCACGTCCACATATCTGACATTCAAATGGCCTTTCTCCAGTATGTAGCCGCTCATGCACCTTCTTTTTCCCTTGATCCCTAATGAAAACATACATCAATCAACAATCAAAACATTACTCAATATATTTCTTATACTGTAAAGCCCCACCAACTCATGACTGAAAAATTCTTCAGTTGTGAGTAGTCATAACAGTATGAAAGTCATAACCTAAAATGGAAGGTTTCTTTGTCAATATCAAGTAAATACAAGACAGTAGCATGTTATACCCATGAGCTCAGCTCTTTATAAGGTACTTTGTTTATCTCGACAATTTATCAAAGGTTTTGAGAATTTTGTTGTAAGAATTATAAGAAAAACTCGGTTAAATTAGAGCATCAAGGAATGTGATCCTTACTACAATTAAGTGTGCAAGAGTATGTAATTATATGCAAACTTCTGGACTCATTTATCAGAGATAAAATCGTAGCCTGACTGGAACAACAGAATCTTAAGGCAACTGAAGCACTAATCAAGGCTGTATTTCTAATGAGAGTATGCAGTCTATTGGGGATGAGAGGGCCTGGGAAGTAAGTCAGTTGTTGTTTCCCGATGCTGCTGCTCTGGTGGCTGATTTGAGTGAGAAACTGCAGCAGTAGGTGGCTGAGTCTGGAAAAGATTGTGAAAGGAGAAAGTTGAGAGTAAATGTGAATAAGAGCAAGGTTATTAGGTTCAGTAGGGTTGAGGGACAAGTTAATGGGATGTAAGGATCTGGAGAAGGCATATGATAGAGTTGATAGAGATGCTCTGTGGAAGGTATTAAGAATATATGGTGTGGGAGGCAAGTTGTTAGAAGCAGTGAAAAGTTTTTATCGAGGATGTAAGGCATGTGTACGTGTAGGAAGAGAGGAAAGTGATTGGTTCTCAGTGAATGTAGGTTTGCGGCAGGGGTGTGTGATGTCTCCATGGTTGTTTAATTTGTTTATGGATGGGGTTGTTAGGGAGGTAAATGCAAGAGTCTTGGAAAGAGGGGCAAGTATGAAGTCTGTTGGGGATGAGAGAGCTTGGGAAGTGAGTCAGTTGTTGTTCGCTGATGATACAGCGCTGGTGGCGGATTCATGTGAGAAACTGCAGAAGCTGGTGACGGAGTTTGGTAAAGTGTGTGGAAGAAGAAAGTTAAGAGTAAATGTGAATAAGAGCAAGGTTATTAGGTACAGTAGGGTTGAGGGTCAAGTCAATTGGGAGGTGAGTTTGAATGGAGAAAAACTGGAGGAAGTGAAGTGTTTTAGATATCTGGGAGTGGATCTGTCAGCGGATGGAACCATGGAAGCGGAAGTGGATCATAGGGTGGGGGAGGGGGCGAAAATTTTGGGAGCCTTGAAAAATGTGTGGAAGTCAAGAACATTATCCCGGAAAGCAAAAATGGGTATGTTTGAAGGAATAGTGGTTCCAACAATGTTGTATGGTTGCGAGGCGTGGGCTATGGATAGAGTTGTGCGCAGGAGGATGGATGTGCTGGAAATGAGATGTTTGAGGACAATGTGTGGTGTGAGGTGGTTTGATCGAGTAAGTAACGTAAGGGTAAGAGAGATGTGTGGAAATAAAAAGAGCGTGGTTGAGAGAGCAGAAGAGGGTGTTTTGAAGTGGTTTGGGCACATGGAGAGAATGAGTGAGGAAAGATTGACCAAGAGGATATATGTGTCGGAGGTGGAGGGAACGAGGAGAAGAGGGAGACCAAATTGGAGGTGGAAAGATGGAGTGAAAAGGATTTTGTAATGGAGGAAAGTTGGAGGAAGTGAAGTGTTTTTGAAATCTGGGAGTGGATCAACAGCATGTGGAACCATGGAAGTGGAAGTGAGTCACAGGGTAGGAGAGGGGACAATGATTCTGAGAGTGATGAAGAACGTGCGGAACAAGGTGACATTATCTTGGGAGAGCAAAAATGGGTATGTTTGAAGGAACAGTAGTTGCAACAATATTATATGGTTGTGAGGCGTGGAGAAAGGGTGGATGTGTTGGAAATGAAGTGTTCGAAAACAATATGAAGTGTGATGTGGTTTGATCAAGTAAGTAATGAAAGGGTAAGAGAGATGTATAGAAATGAAGAGTGTGGTTGAGAGAGTAGAATAGGGTGTGCTGAAATGGTTTGGACATACGGAGAAAATGAGTGAGGAAAGATTGCCATAGAGGATATATATGTCAGAGGTGGAGGGAACAAGGAGAAGCAGGAGACCAAACTGGAGGTGGAAGGATGAAGTGAAAAAGATTTTGAGTGATCATGTCCTGAACATACAGGAATAGTGAACTGGAACAATATCGTATACCGGGGTCAACGTGCTGTAGGTGGAGTGAACCAGGGCATGTGAAATGTCTAAGAGTAATTCATGGAATGGTCTGTGGGGCCTGGATGTGGATAGGGAGCTGTGGATTCAGTGCATTACACATGACAGCTAGAGACTGAGTGTGAACGAATGTGGCCTTTTTTGTCTGTTTTCCTGATGCTGTGTCACTGAAGAATGGGGTAGTGATGCTGTTTCACTTGGGGTGGGATAGCGTTAAGATTGGTTGAAAGCAAGCAAGTATGAATATGTACGTGTATATATGCATATGTCCGTGTATATGTATGTAGGTATGTTTGTATGTTTTAATATGTATATGTGTATATGTTGATATGTATATGTATGCATATGTGTATATGTATATGTATGTAGATGTGTGTGAATGGAACCAAGATGAGACAAACTGAGAGATTAGGTAGCATGTTTAAGGAAAGAAACCTGGATGTTCTGGCTCTGAGTGAAACAAAGCTCAAGGTTAAAGGGAATGAGTAGTTTTGGGAAAGTCTTGGGAGTAAAGTCATGGGTTGGTGAGAGGAAAAGAGCTAAGGAAGGAATAGCACTATTCTTAAAGCAGGAGTTGTGGGAGTGTGTAACAGACTGTACAAAAGTAAATTCTAGATTGATGTAGCAAAACTGAAAGTGGACGAAGAGAGATGGGTGATTATTGGTGCTTATGCATCTGGTCATGAGAAGAAAAATCATGAGAGGCAAGAGTTTTGGGAGCAGCTGAGTGAGTGGGTCAGCAGCGATTTAAATAAGAAGGTGAGTAATGTGGCAGTTGAGGGTATAATTGGTGTACATGGGGTATTCAATGTTGTGAATGAAACAAACCAAGATGAGAAGAGAGGAGAGATAGGTAGCATGTTTGAGGAAAGAAACCTGGATGTTCTGGCTCTGAGTGAAACAAAGCTCAAGGGTAAACGGAAAGAGAGGTTTTGGGAAAGTCTAGGGAGTAAAGTTAGGTTGGTGAGAGGACAAGAGCTAAGGAAGGAGTAGCACTACTCCTGAAGCAGGAGTTGGGGGAGTATGTGATACAGTGTAAGAAAGTAAATTCTAGATTGATGTAGTAAAACTGAAAGTGGATGGAGAGAGATGGGCGATTATTGGTGCTTATGCACCTGGTCATGAGAAGAAAGATCATGAGAGGCAAGTGTTTTGGGAGCAGCTGAGTGAGTGTCAGCAGCTTTGATGCACGAGACCGGATTCAATGATGAGTGATTTAAATGTGAAGGTGAGTAACGTGGTAGTTGAGGGTATAATTGGTGTACATGGAATATTCAGTATTGTGAATGGAAATAGTGAAGAGCTTGTGGATTTGTGTGCTGAAAAAACACTGGTGATTGGGAATACCTCGTTTCAAAAGAGAGATATACATAAGTACATGTATGCGAGTACAAGAGGTGGTACAAGGGCATTATTGGATTATGTGTTAATTGACAGTTATGCAAAAGAGAGATCTTAGGATGTTAATGTGCTGAGAGGGGCAGCTGGAGGGATATCCGATCACGGTCTTGTGGAGGCGAACATCAATATCTGTAGTGGTTTTCAAAAAAGAAGGGAGAATGTTGGGAGAAGAGAGCGGTGAGAGTATGTGAGCTTGGAAAGGAGACTTGTGTGAGAAAGTAGCTGGAGAAATTGAGTATAGAATGGCAAGAGGTGAGAGCAAATGACATGGGGGATGTGGGTGAGGAATGGGATGTATCTAGGGAAGCAATGATGGCTTGTGCAAAGGATGCATGTGGCATGAGAAAGGTGGGAGGTGGGCAGATTAGAATGGATAGTGAGTGGAGGGAAGAAGTAAAGTTGTTAGTGAAAAAGAGGCGTTTGGATGGTACTTTCAAAGAAGAAATCAAATGACTGGGAGGTGTATAAAAGAAAGCATCAGGAGGTCAAGAGAAAGGTGCAAATGAGAGTTAGGGTGAGAGAGGGAATAAAAAGATGTTTTGGAAGGAGGTAGATAACGTGCATAAGACATGAGAACAAATGGGATCATTGGTGAAGAGGGCAAGTGGGGAAGTAATAACAGGAAGTGATGAAGTGAGGAGATGGAGTGAGTACTTTGATAGTTTGATGAAGTGTGTGATGATAGTGTTTTGGTCAGGGTGGAGTGTGAAGTGAGAGGGTCAGGGAGGATGGTTTGGTTAAGAGAGAAGAGGTACTGAAAGCTTTGCAGATATGAAATCCGGCAAGGTGGCGGGTTTGGATGGTATTGCAGTAGAATTTATGAAAAAAGTGGGTGACTGTGTTGTTGACTGGTTGGTAAGGATATTCAGCGTATGCATGGATCATGGTGAAGTGCCTGAGGATTGGCAGAATGCATGCATAGTGCCATTGTACAAAGGCCAAGGAGATAAAGGTGAGTGTTCAAACTAAAGATGCACAAGTTTGTTGAGTATTCCTGGAAAACTGTATGGGAGAGTATTGATTGAGAGGGTGAAGGCATGTATAGAGCATCAGATTGGGGAAGAGCAGTGTGGTTTCAGAAGTGGTAGAGGAGGTGTGGATCAGGTGTGTGAAAAATACTTAGAAAAACAGATGGATTTATATGTAGCATTTATGGATCTGAAGAGGGCATATGATAGGTTTGATAAAGATGCTTTGTGGAAGGTATTAGGAGTATATGGTGTGGGAGGTAAGTTCCTAGAAGCAGTGAAAAATTTTTACCAAGGATGTAAGGCCTTTCACCCTCCTACATGTTCAGTCTCCAATCGCTTAAAATCTTTTTCACTCCATCCTTCCCCCTCCAATTTGGTCTCCCAATTCTCCTCATTCCCTCCATCTCCGGGATAGGGGAGAAAGAATACTTCCCACGTATTCCCTGCGTGTCGTAGAAGGCGACTAAAAGGCGAGGGAGCGGGTGGCTGGAAATCCTCCCCCTATTTTTTTTTTTTTTTTCAAAAGAAGCAGAGAAGGGGGCCAGGTGAGGATATTCCCTCAAACGCCCAGTCCTCTGTTCTTAGCGCTACCTCGCTAACATGGGAAATGGCGAATAGTATGAAAGAAAGATTATTTATTTTAGTTATTTTGCTTTGTCGCTGTCTCCCGTGTTAGCGAGGTAGCGCAAGGAAATAGACGAAAGAATGGCCCAACCCACCCACACACACATGTATATACATACACGTCCACACACGCAAATATACATACCTATACATCTCAACGTATACATATATATATATATACACACACAGACATATACATATATACACATGTACATAATTCATACTGTCTGCCTTTATTCATTCCCATCGCCATCTCGCCACACATGAAATAACAACCCCCTCCCACCTCATGTGTGCGAGGTAGCGCTAGGAAAAGACAACAAAGGCCCCATTCGTTCACACTCAGTCTCTAGCTGTCATGTAATAATGCACCGAAACCACAGCTCCCTTTCCACATCCAGGCCCCACAGAACTTTTTTTTTTTTTTTTTTTTTTGCTTTGTCGCTGTCTCCCGCGTTTGCGAGGTAGCGCAAGGAAACAGACGAAAGAAATGGCCCAACCCACCCCCATGCACATGTATATACATACGTCCACACATGCAAATATACATACCTACACAGCTTTCCATGGTTTACCCCAGACGCTCCACATGCCCTGATTCAATCCACTGACAGCACATCAACCCCGGTATACCACATCGCTCCAATTCACTCTATTCCTTGCCCTCCTTTCACCCTCCTGCATGTTCAGGCCCCGATCACACAAAATCTTTTTCACTCCATCTTTCCACCTCCAATTTGGTCTCCCTCTTCTCCTCGTTCCCTCCACCTCCGACACATATATCCTCTTGGTCAATCTTTCCTCACTCATTCTCTCCATGTGCCCAAACCATTTCAAAACACCCTCTTCTGCTCTCTCAACCACGCTCTTTTTATTTCCACACATCTCTCTTACCCTTACGTTACTTACTCGATCAAACCACCTCACACCACACATTGTCCTCAAACATCTCATTTCCAGCACATCCATCCTCCTGCGCACAACTCTATCCATAGCCCACGCCTCGCAACCATACAACATTGTTGGAACCACTATTCCTTCAAACATACCCATTTTTGCTTTCCGAGATAATGTTCTCGACTTCCACACATTCTTCAAGGCTCCCAGAATTTTCGCCCCCTCCCCCACCCTATGATCCACTTCCGCTTCCATGGTTCCATCCGCTGCCAGATCCACTCCCAGATATCTAAAACACTTCACTTCCTCCAGTTTTTCTCCATTCAGTATACTTATTAGTCTCTACCACAGAGAGGCCAAAAGGTACTATGAAATATTGGGTGGAATCAATAAAAGGGCAATGACTGCAGTGTCTCAGTCTTTGGGTTGAGGCTAAGAAGACAGCTTAACTTAGCAATCCACCCATGTGGGCACTGGTATGAATGGTCCCACAAGTTGATGTGCCATTAGACAACTTGTAAGTACTTGCTGGTACCAACCAACTAGTAAAGCTAACTTGCGTTTGATATAATCTCTCGTCACTTATAGGCAGTTATGTGTACATATTCAATTGGCACATTAGTATACAAACAGAACACTTTACAAATGTCCACTTAAGGCTGGTCAGACTGATACACCTCTGTTCAGTGCCAGTACTCAATGCCTATTACTGGGGTTCAGCTGACATTTCATGGCCCCTAAGGTAAATACTACAAAAGCACTTCTAACTCAGCACTTCTATAGCAAAAAGAAAGGCTTAATCAACTGCTCTTGGTTGATGTTCTTAATTTTGCTTACTTAAATTCAAAACATTGTGAAATGATCTCAAACAAAAGAAAAAATGCAAATATGTACCAACAAAAAATGGTGGGTAAAATGACCATCACAATGAAGTCTTAAGTTGATGCCATATCATGGCAGCTGGAACCTGTGTTGTATGCAGGTATAGTGCACTAGTTCTTAAGACACAAGAAAGTTCTTCCAATCTGTGTCAGGGGAAAATCTAGGAAAAGAAAGACATAAGGTCAGAAATGAAAATGAAGTCGACATTCCAACATCAAGCAGGTCCAAACAACATCAATAAGCATGTGTAAATTTACCTCTCCCCCATGCTGTGACATCATATGTACGAACAGTTGTAGTGTAGTCATTGAGTCCGGTAAATGAACATCTGCTGGTCTCATAATTTTGGTGTGGTCAAGGGGTGTGATTGCCCATGGACAGGCCCTAATTTTTCTTTTTTTTTTACCCTTTAATCAAGCAAGTGCTGTCTTAGATGCTCATAGTACTTTAAAGCTTTTCTCCTCTTAAGAAGAGGAGGGAAAACCTCTCATTTAGCCATCATTTATGCTGAACGAAATTCCTCACTTCTCAACCATCTGTAACAAATCTTTTCTTGTATTGCTGAATTCACTAAACTGTATTTGGTGAGACATTTCTAATAGTCAAAACAGGAAGATCCATACAGAATCTAAATTTTCAAAGTGCAGCATAAACATAAAAGAACTGCTTACCTGAAGCTTTTCTCACAGTATGAACATTTATATGGTCTTGTATCTGTATGCATATGTTCATGTTTTCTGAGAACTTCCCTGCGAAGAAATTCTTTCTCACAATATTGGCATTTATGAGGTTTCTCACCAGAGTGCTTCCGACGATGCATAGCAAGTTGGCCTTGACGTGAGTAGCTGAAAAGTAAAAAATTACATGAACTATTTCATCTAAGTCATTTTCTTCATGTAAACAAGAGTGGAATATTGATCTCAAATCCAGTAGTAGGAAGTCATCACATACATTATCAGAGATCTGAAAACAAAGCTCAAAAAGACTGCTGTTCAATTCCATAGGTGGAATTCCAGAAGTGTATGAAATGTCATTTATTTGCATGAGAAACAAGCATTTGTAAAAGCAGTGAGCTACCCCCGGCATTTGAGGCAAAGTGCAGAAGCAAATAAGGACAAAAAATGTTACACTGGAGGGAATAGTAAGTGAAAGAGAAAAAGGTAAAGCAGTGAAGCTAATCATCAGTTGTAACTGTAATGAAAACATGGTAAGAGAATGGAAAACCAAAAGCAAAACGGGCAGGTGCACATTAGGAATACTTTATGGCTTAATTTAATTTATTATTTTTTTTTTTATTATACTTTGTCGCTGTCTCCCGCGTCTGCGAGGTAGCGTAAGGAAACAGACGAAAGAAATGGCCCAACCCCCCCCCATACACATGTATATACATACGTCCACACAAGCAAATATACATACCTACACAGCTTTCCATGGTTTACCCCAGACGCTTCACATGCCTTGATTCAATCCACTGACAGCACGTCAACCCCGGTATACCACATCGCTCCAATTCACTCTATTCCTTGCCCTCCTTTCACCCTCCTGCATGTTCAGGCCCCGATCACACAAAATCTTTTTCACTCCATCTTTCCACCTCCAATTTGGTCTCCCTCTTCTCCTCGTTCCCTCCACCTCCGACACATATATCCTCTTGGTCAATCTTTCCTCACTCATTCTCTCCATGTGCCCACACCACTTCAAAACACCCTCTTCTGCTCTCTCACCACGCTCTTTTTATTTCCACACATCTCTCTTACCCTTACGTTACTCACTCGATCAAACCACCTCACACCACACATTGTCCTCAAACATCTCATTTCCAGCACATCCATCCTCCTGCGCACAACTCTATCCATAGCCCACGCCTCGCAACCATACAACATTGTTGGAACCACTATTCCTTCAAACATACCCATTTTAATAATTTTAATTTTAATAATTTAATGAACAAAAGAATTATTTTGTTATGCCTACCACTGTATGTATGCCCACTCATAAGGTTCAAGCACTTGTGTAACTACTGCTGTTATGCAAGCAAGCTGGGGGAATTGCACTTTGTTTTGTCACAAATTTCTTTGAAACCTTTCCCATGAGAGAGAGCATATAAAAATGAGGACTGAAAACAAAAGCCAGTGGACTTTCTTACATTATGGCATTATAGGTAATGAAAGAGTGGATTCAGCTGTAAGAAAATCTTCCAGAATCTTCCCAATTACTGGTAGAAATAGTAAAAAAATGAAGCCTTTTTGATTTTAATGCAATTCTAAAGAAAAAATGTTGAATTAACCTTATTGTACAGTGGTCTATGAATAGGCAGCACACATTTCCTGGGAATCATAAATCTGAATAGCACTGATGGCCATGGGTAGAAGTTATAAACACAGAGGCAGAAATTTCTACAAGATTAAGAAGGGGACATAGGCTATGGAGCACCCATGTACTACATGGATCTGTCAATAGCTTAATCAGCATCTGCTGTGATGAGCCTGAGAAACAATGAATTATTTTCTAGTGAATGAACCGTCATAGACACTCTGGGGCAAGCAGTGTACTGAGAAACTCGCTAATAAAATAAATGTCTTGACATATCTGTACAACTTGGTACAGGCAACTATAATCATGATAAGAAACAAAGGAGCAAAAGAAGTGATGTCCTTTTTTGTTAAGCACAAGGAAATATGAAAAACTGTAACAAATTGCATTTGAAATAATAGGTAATGTAAATGGTTTACTATCCTTCTAATATCACTGCAACACTGTTTGCGGTTCTTTAAGAATGTTGAGGTAGGACCTATGAGTGGGAAAGTTCAGTGTCTCACACTAAATAAGCAAAAAATGAAAAAAAGACTAGACAGACATGAGTCCACCTCTCACACTCCCATCACCCTGAATGGTCCATTTCTCTCTTTTTCAATATAACTCCAACCACACTGCACATCATAAGTTACATATACATATGATATTTACTACCCACACCACAAACATCGCCACAAAGACAATAAACAAAATAAATGGATCAGCCTCTCTTTCTCCATCAACAGTGGTGGTCCTCAAGGTTCTTCTTTAGGACCTACACTCTATCTCCCTTTTATCAAAGATTTCTTTTCTTCTACAAATAACCAAATGTACTACATTCCTCCACATTCTTCAATTCTTCTCTCACTCAATCTGCCTCTAGTCTCGACAGAACTTCCTTAATAAACTCACATTTGGATAGGATATCTCAGTGGGTACGTAAAATCTGGTTAAGTTTAATGCTTCTAAGACCCAGTTTCCTCCCATCTCTCTCAAAAACTTCTCAGAATTTCCCTCTCTCCTTCAATAGTTCTGCAATTCTACCTTTTGATCTAATGAACATATGCACTATATTCATGTTCATATGCCTCCACGTTTGACAGTAAGTCTTGTAAAACTGCTGACCACTGGTAATGTGAGCCTGATGGGATTTGACTGGTCTCAACTCCATTGCTCATGGATGTGAGATGAAGGGTATCTAATTACTAGTAATAGAATAGTCATCTCCCTAATAGGGGCGATCATAACAGTTAGCATTCCCAGTTACCACGCAAAAGGTCCAGGTTCAAATCCTAGCTATTGTAGGGCATTATGTGTTCTATGAAAAGTGTCCATTCATATGCACTATATTCTCATATATATCCCCACATGTTAGGTAAGTGCTGTAAAATTGGCTACTTTTAATGACCTGGTGGAATCTGACTGGTCTAGACCCTGTTGCTCATGAATGTGAGATGAAGGGGATTTAATTATTAGTAACTGAATAGTCATTTCCCTATTTGGGGTAATCATAGAGGAGCAGTTAGCATTCCATGCTACCATGCAAAAGGTTCAGGTTCAAATCCTTGCTGTTACAGGGCATTACTGTTCTATGAAAAGCGTGCATTCATATGCACTATATTCATTTGGATGTAAGTGTGCTAAGAGGGGCAGCTGGTGCGGTGTCTGATCACCATCTTTTGGAAATGAAGAAGATTTGTAGAGGTTTTCAAAACATATGAGACAATGTCTAGAGAAGAGAGTGGTGAGAGTAAGTGAGTTTGGAAAGGAGATTTGTATGAAGATATACCAGGAGAATTTGAGTGCAGAATGTCAAAAGGTTAAAGCAAATGAAGGAGGAGAGTGGGTGATGGCACGTGCAAGAGATGCTTGTGGCATGTGAAAGGTGGGAGTTGGATAGATTAGAAAGGGTAGTGAGTGGTCCGATGAAGAAGAGAAGTTGCTGGTGAAAGAGAAAAGAGAGGCATTTGGGTGATATTTATAAGTAAAGAGTGCAAATGATTGGGAGATGTATAAGAAAAAGTGGTAGGAGGTCAAGAAGGTACAGGGTTTGAAAATGATGGCAAATGAGAGTTGGGGTGAGTGAGTATCATTAGACTTTATGTAAGATAAAAAGATGATTTGGAAGGAAGTAAATAAAGTGTAAAAGGCAAAAGAACAAATTGGAACATCAGTGAAGGGACAAAAGGGAGAGTGTAACAGACAGTGATGGAGTATTTTGAAGGATTGTTAAATGTGATATAGTCATGAAGAATGGTTTGGTGAAGAGAGAAAAGGTAATGAAAGCCTTGACTAAGATGAAATGCAGTAAAGTGGTGACAGTTGATGGTATTAGAGCCAAATTCATGTGATATTTATATGGGAGATGTATAAGAAAAAGTGGTAGGAGGTCAAGAAGGTACAGGGTTTGAAAAAGATGGCAAATGAGAGTTGGGGTGAGTGAGTATCATTAAACTTTATGTAAGATAAAAAGAGAGTGACTGTGTTGCTGATTGGTTAGTAATGGTATTCAGTGAAGGTATGGATCATAGTAAAGTGCCTAAGGATTGGCAGAAGGCATGTATAACACCACTGCTTAAAGGCAAAGGGGATAAAGGTGTTTTCAAACTACAGAGGCATATGTTTACTGAGTATACCTGGTAACTTGTATGGCAGGGTATTGATTAAAAGGGTGAAGGCATGTACACAGCATCAGACTGGGGAGAAGCAGTGTGGTTTCAGAAGTAGTAAAGGATGTGTGGCTCAGGTGTTTGCTTTGAGAATGTGTTTGAGATATACTTGGAAAAACAGATGATTCATGTGGCATTTATAGATCTGGAGAAGGCATATGATAGGGTTGATAGAGATGCTTTGTGGAAGGTCTTAAGAATATATGGTCTGGGAGGTAAGCTGCTAGAAGCAGTGATAAGTTTTCATCAAGAGTGTATGGCATTTGTACGAGTAATAAGAGAGAAGAGGGAATGGTTCCTGGTGAAGGCCAGTCTGTGGCAGGGGTGTGTGATGTCACTAAGGCTGTTTCATCTTTTTATAGATTAGGTGGTAAAGGAAGGTAAATACAAGAGTCTTGGGGAGAGGGGTGAATATGCAGTCCTAAGTTTAAAAGGGATGAGAGGGCCTGGGAAAAGAGTAATTTGTTGTTCACCGATGATACAGCAATGATGGCTGATTTACGTGAGAACTGAATGAAGTTGGTGATTGAGTTTGGAAGAGTGTGTGCAAGGAGAAAGTTGAGAATAAATGTGAATAAAAGAAAGGTTATTAGGTTCAGCAGGGTTGAGGGACAAGTTAGTTGATGTGTAAGTTTGAATGGCATATAATTGGAGAAAGTGAAGGGTTTTAGATATCTGGGAGTGGAATTGGCAGCAAATGAACCATGGAAGCGGAAGTGAGTCTTAGGATGGAGAAAGGAGCGAAGGTTCTGGGAGTGATGAAGAATGTGTGGAAAGAGTGAGTGTTATCTCAGAGATCATAAATGAGTATGTTTGAAGGAATAGTACTTCCTACAATACTATATGGTTGTGAGGCATGGGCTATAGGTAGGGTTGTGCGGAGGAAGATGGATGTGTTGGATATAAAATGTTTGAGGACAATATGTGGTGTGAGATGGTATGATCGAGTAAGTAATGAAAGGGTAAGAGAGATGTGTGGAAATAAAAAGTGTGGTTGAGGGGGCAGAAGGCAGTGTGTTGAAATGGCTTGGACATATGGAGAGAATGAGTCAGGAAAGGTTTACAAAGATGATATATGAGTCAGAGGTGGAGGCAACAAGGAGAACTGAGAGACTAAATTGGAGAGGGATGGATGGAGTGAAAAAGATTTTGAGAGATTGAGCCCTGAATATGCAGGAGGATGAAAGGCGTGCATGGAATAGAGTGAACTGGAATGATTAGGTATACCAGGGTCGATGTGCATGAGAAACATCTCAGGTAAACCATGGAAGGGTTTGTAGGGCCTAAGCCAGGTACCTATTTTACTGACCAACCCCTACAAGTGAATGAACAACTGGATTGATTGTGGACTGACCTCTGCAACCAATTCAAAATTATGCACTCGACACTAGGCAACCCATGAATGCATCATGGTCAGGATTGCTACCCACTACACCACTTTTCTGTGATGAAACATACCTATATCATAAAACAATGAAAAAAAGCAGTAAGGAACACTCATAACAAAGTGAAATGCTCATACATCACTACAATTTGTGCTCTGGTTAAATGGATAATAAGTACTCAAAGTGGACTCTCAGCTAATGCCTGTGGTTGGGTGTAGAATGCACACTACAGGCTGTCAGCTATTAAGTAATTAAAGAACTAGGCAACTTGACACACATTAAGTGTTTTAGAACTGCTGAATTCTCATGCCAATATGAATTATTAATGTCCAGACTGAGCTTCCCAGATAAGTATATCAAAAGCAAATTTTTAGTAGCTCAAATGGTCCAAGTTGAGAAGATACCCCTAGTTTACTGACAAGTCATAACTTATGCAAAAAAGGATCAGTGTATGAACCATCCTTTTACTTTATCTAATGACTTTTAATTCATGCCACAAAAATGAAAAATTCATGGCTTCCTTTACTTTTACTTGCTCCCTCTTACAAGAAAGAACTATTATTGCAGTGTACTCATTCAAATGTCTTCCTAATCAACTTTTTGTGACTTGGCATGTCCATTTATCATGCACTGTGACTATTTTAAAAAAGAATACTGACCTTACTCCACATATATCACAAACAAATGGTTTTTCTCCAGTATGTATTCTTCTATGCTCTTCCATATTGCCTCTCTGAGAGAAACATTTGCCACAAAACTCACAGGAGAAGGGGCGACTGCCAGTATGTAATCGCAGGTGGCTTTCTAGATTAGCTTTCTGTGTGAACCTAGAAAAGAAGGGACTGATTTTAATCACACGTATAGCACAACAGGATACAATATTTTAATGTTCCCTTCCAGTTCTGTTCATGTGTCATATTGCCAGCTATAGTATTCTGAAAAGAATAGTATGTGCAGAATTGTCCGTAAGTATTTTAATCAATTAGCATGAAATAAGAAAGTGCTGATGACAAGTTATTATCAACTAGATTGAAAACATTCGGAATAATGATGTATCATATATGCAAACAGGCTATTAAAGGAACATAATACTGTATTCATAAATGATAAGGGCTGAAAGCTTAAGCACTTCAATAGACTGATTATCTCATTTGAGAATTCCTTACACAAAATATGAAGATAAACTAGACCTAAGAAAAATTAGTCAGAAAATCAAACACTCAGAAATTAGGTTTTCATATAAGAAGAGGAGCTACACTTACCCTTAGACAAGGATCAATAAATAGACAAAAAATACATGAAATGTATAAAATGAAGAAACTAAGTTAACAAGATCAATGAATAAGACAGCAAAAGTAAATGATCCAAAATGAAAATGATGACAACAGATAAAGGGATGACACCATAAGTAACACTAAAAACATAAACAGAGAAATCATAGAGTAGGGTCAAGAAGGGCCTATACTCTCATCCACTCTTTTCCCATTTTGTTGAAAAGAAAAAAAAATGAGTTACCTGACCAAATTACTGTTGTTTTTGGTTTGTCTATTCATAAAAATCTACTCAACTTTTGTTGGTACTCAGAGTTCTGTCATCTTACCTTTACGTGGTCTGAATGTCACCGTGTAAATTGTCTTTATGGCTAATATGCTTACTACTAATGTTTCACATCTCTTATGAGGTAATTTCATTTTCTGATTAGCATCAAATGTATTGTTTTAAATACAGCTACACCACCTAGCTTAGTTCTTTCATGACAAAAGAATTTTTTCTCAAACCTTCCCAGTGATGGAAGAAACTTCTGTATGCTAATGATGATAGGGTAATTCAGCCGGATATCCAAGCAGGGCGGGAAAGATAGAACATCGACTGGTGTGGGATTCTGCTTCCTAAGAGCATATCAATTGTTTTTAGCTTCCATCTAAGGGTTAAAAAGACTCTTGAGAAAGGGAGTAACACATGTCTTCATTTCCATATAACCATGTTGTTTCTCACTTAAGTCATTTTTCCTCAACAGAAAGTTATTCATTTACTTTCTAAATATCTTTCCTAGAACCTTAGAGACTACACTCATCAGTGAGACTGGTTTGTAGTTCAATGCCTCTTCCTGGCCTCCTTTCTTAGAAAGATATAATGATGGCCCTTCTCCAATCCCTTGGCACTTTCCCTCTCTCTAGCAACATTTTGAACAATATTTCAAGAGGGTTAGCTAGTGTATCTGCACACATCCTCAGCGCATATGCTGAAATTTCATCAGGACCTTGATCTTTGTATGGGTCTTTTCTAGATATTTTGATGTTTTAAAACATCTCCTCCCAATTCCATCTCACTGGTGTTGAGACTTTAGTGTCTTCCAATGTGAAAATGCTTTTGAACTTTTTATTCAATTCTTCACTTATCCTTTTGTCATCATCAACAATTCTACCCTCTGAATCCCTTATGCTGATCAGCTGATCTTTAACTGACTCCTGATGAATTTATGGAAAAGTTTTGTATTTTCTCCAGCCTTGTCCACAAAATTCTTTTCCTTTCATATCCAGGTATACTTTTTTCTTGTTCTCTTAAATGATGGGATACCATCTATATCTTTGCCACTGAACATATTAAAGCTCCTCTGCTTTTTGACATCTTTTATTAAATCTTTCCCCTTTCTTACCAATCCCTTTGCATTTAAGGCAGAGGTAACAATGTTTTTACTTTTCCTGTAAATTTCACAGAACCTCTCTCCACAAAGCTCTAACTCTTGGTTACTGAACCTTATTTCCCAATCTTTATTAACAAAGAAACTGTTGAGGTTTGCTTAATTTTCATGATTATATCTTTACATTTTGTTTCATCTCTGCTCCTTTAACATCCTCAATTACCACTTAGTTAAATCTGGGCATTCCATGATCACTTTTTTCAATTGGTGTATCATATATGATATTCTCAATATCCATGCTAGTTTGGGTGAAAATAAGATCTAGAATGCTCAGTGTCATGTAAAAAATTTTCCCGTACATGCTCTACAAACTTATCTCCATGACTCCCTGTAACCAACAGAATCCAAACTCCCCCAGTTTACTTCTTCGTAACTGAAACCCATCATCATCAGTACCTTACAGTTTCTATGAAGTAACTGTCTTGCTGCTTCATGTACCATCATGATTGTTCTTTCACTGTTATCATTGTATTTTTGTTCTGAGTCATTAAATTTCTTTGGAGGATTATATAATAATACCACTACCATGCACTCCTTTTGAGCATTTGTTCTTCCCATAATGTATTCTCTGAATGGGCTATCATCCTCTATCTCTTGAAACTGAGGCAACTTTTATAAAAATGGCTCATCCTTCCTCTCCTTTCCCCTCTCTTTCCTTCCTCAATATCATCTACTCCTCTGGGCAGAACAGGTGAGATTTTACCTATTCAGTAAGCTTTGTTTTCACAATTCCAACATCAGATGAACTTTCCTTCATACGGTCCCTGAATTCCACCTCTTTCCCATTAACTATTACTTCATCAATATTTGTATACATTACTTTTAGTCTGATATTACCATTTCCCAATACTCCTGCCCCCTTCTGTTGAGTTGTCTGGGGTGTGCTGTCTTCTTGTCCCACTTGGTGTTACAAGTTTCATAACTTCTGACTGTATTCTTTGCTTTATTCCCTTTCATCCTTTGATTATCATATGTGATGAATACCCCACTGAATTCCAACTTTATAAAAAATTTCTTTGCCTAAGTACCGCATAGTGAACTTAGTCCAAGTCAAATGTAATCATAATTATTAATCATCCTTACCATCTTGAATATAATGAAAAATTCTTATCCTTTCTCTTATCAGTGAGATTGTATCTAGCAATTATAAAGCTAAAGGACGGTTCATATTCATACACTGATCCTTTTTTGCATGTGTTATGACTTGTCTTTTCTCCTTCTTCCCTATCTGGAGCATGCTCTTCCAAACTAAAAATAACCATTCTAATTTTGGTGCCATCCACTTTTCACTGAGATCCTTCACTGCTGTGCTGTCAACCTCTGTATCTCTAACTTTGTCTAAAATTTCCCCTTTTTGCTAAAAGGCACTGGTCTCGTATGCTCTGCACCTTCCATATCCTTCCATCAGGCAAGCCAAAAACTTTTTTGATTACTACATCTATAACAGTGCATATTGCTATTCCTACAACTTCATTCAATTCCCTATCTACCTCTGTTAGTATGGTTCCAGGTTTTTGCTCCACTACATAATTTTTCATGATCTGTGTCTGTTGATCAGCTGCCAAAGTTGCACCTCCTTCCTCAATATTGCCAACAGTTTCTTAAAGGTTATTTATTCCTTTCCTCTAGCTGATCAGCCTTCAAGACATTTTGAAAGGATCCATTTGCTTTTTACGGAAATTACCATTTTTTCTATGATTAAGTACCTCTTGAATCCCATCCATTCCCATAAAGTTTTGTTAATATCTAAAGAATATATTTCTGAGCTCATTAAGTTCCTCCATCATCCCATGACATCTTTCATTGTCTTTAACTTGATCCCTAAGCTTCTGAACTCCTGTTTTTATCTATTTCAAACAATTTCTCTAAACTGCTGATCACTGGTGTTTCCTGCTTGGTCTCTTTCTTATGCTTTCTTCTTGTTGAGGACCTCATCCAAATTGCCATGTCTTGATGTTTCTCCATAATTGTGTGTGTGTGTAATTACTTATTAGCACTGTATGGGGAGAGAGTTTGTAATTGTGTTACCCATCTCTTGAAATTCCCTAATATAAGACTTCTTAAATCTCTGTATAATGTCTGCTATAACTGTGTCTTCATATATTTCATTCCACTGATCCACCACTCTTAAACCTTAGAAGTATTTCTTCATATCTTTCTCAAAAAGCTTCTTACTTACTTTCACACGATGTCTTATGAGTGTTCTATACCTAAAATTCTCGAAGAACTGTTCACTGTCCGTGTCATAAGATTACTAAATATTCTTTTACCCATGAACCTAAATGAAACTTTAGTATTTGACAGCAAACAGATGGTCTCCTTAACTTTTCTCCTATCGTGGGACTCTCGCAATAGGTTTGGGATATTGCTGACTGTCAAGTCTTGTTCACTCACAAATCCTAACAGCTTACTTCCTTTTAGATAACATTCAGATTGAGACCTTCTTTCACTGTGATCCATTCTCATTACTTTACATTTACGTGCACTAAGACTGAATTGCATCAAAAATATATCAGACCATATTTGAAGCCTGTCTATGTCACCTTGTAAGTTAATGCAATCCTCCTTACTTTTCACTTCCTTCATGACCGTTGCATCATCTACAAACATATTCAAATACAAGTTCATACTTTCTGGAAAGTCATTTATATGATTCAAAAAGAGTAATGGTTTCACTACAGAGCCCTATGGCACTCCATTGCTGATCTCTACCCCTTTTGAGAAAGCTTTGACATGCATCTTTTCCATCTTTATGCTAAGATAATTTCTATCCATCAAATGAGTTTCCTTCTTATTCTTGCTTTGTGATCCAGCTTCTTACGAGGCTTCCCCTGCTGTACCATGTCAAATGCTCTCTGGGCGTCCAGGTACAAATAATCTATCTATTCCTCCACTCTTATATGTTCTAAAACTGCACTCACTCTCATAGAAACCTAAGATGTTTATTACACATGACCTTTCCCTGACATCATGTTGTCTCACTTTTATAATTTCTCTTTTGCATGTAGCGATCTATTGGCTTTCCACTTATCATGTTCACTACCTAACAGATCAAACTCATCAGGGAGATTGGTCTGTAATTCAATGCTTCTTCCTGTCTTTGTTACAGAGAGGTATGGCATTTTCCCTTTTACACTTCCCTGATATTGTCTTTCTCCAGCAACATCTTAAACAGTGTAGCAAGAGACTCACATTTATTACTGTCTTGTCTAGATATCTCATTGCTTTTGAGGCTTCTTCCCAATTCCATCTCATTGATGATGCGGCTATGGTGATTTTCACTGTGAAAAACACTTTTAAAACTGTCATTCAATTCTTGACATATCCTTACATCATCCTCTATAACTCTCCAATTTCCTTTTAACGAATCTATGAAGAGGTTTTGGTTTTTTTCCTACTATGTCCTCAATATTATATTCAGAATTTCTTTATTCCTCCTTTCTCATCTTACTATACTTGTTCCTTGCTCTCATACATTACATTACCAATAACTTTGTCACAGCATATCTTGAAACTCTTACTTCTTCACATCTTTTACGAAACCATTCCCCTCTCTTTCTCAATCTTCCATACATATTTGAGGCTAGATGTACTCATGTTCCTCCACTCTAAATTTCACAGCACCTTTCATCACAATGCCCTGGCTCCTGACTATTGACTTCCAATTCCCACTATATGTTAACATAGAAATTGTGAGTTTTCTGTGTGAGATTGCATTTTTTTACATTACAAGGGCAGTTTTACACCTTCCATACCACCAATAAGACTCTCTGAGCTGCAGTATTGATCACCTCCATGCTTATATCATTCCAACCATCCACCACCTTTACACTAAACCAGTATTTCTTTACAATGCTTTTTGACTCGCCTCCTTCTCATGGCCTCTGGTATCTCTGATACTGCACCTTGTGAATAATTGTTTACTGTCAATGTTCTAAATGAAGGACATTATCAGGTCACCCCTCTCTCTTTTCTCATCTATGATGGGCAGCTATGTAGCTTTCAACCTTTCAATGAAGCTAAGATTTCTTGGATACCCTTCTCTAGACACTCTTAATCATATCTTTGTGCTTCTTAAAGTGCAGTGACCAGACCTAAGAGATATTATCTAACTTTGGTAAAATACATGCTATAAATAGTTTACCAAACATTTTGTTTTTCATATACATGCATGTGATTTTAATATTTGCCAGGAAACAGTTTACTTCTTTCACAGTGTTCCTGATGTGTAGCTCTGGTCGTAAATCATGTGCAATACTGATCTATAGATTTCTTTCACGCATTGATTCTTGTGGCTCATTTCTTACTTAGTAGTATTTACACTGGGGCCTTCAGTTGCAGAGTCCCATCTTCATTGCCTTCCATTTGCTTGGACTGAACCTTGTAATCCATTTATCTGACCAACTCTGAAGTTTGACCAGGTCCCCCTACAATATAATGAGATGTTTTCATTCCTTACTTCCCTCATGAGCTTGTATCTTTTGTAAACATGTTTAGGTACAAGTTTAGTCCGAAAAATAAGTAATTTACAAAAACCAAGAAGAGCAGTGGGCAATGCAAGTATGCCACTTGTAACCTCAGTCCATTTTGAGAATGTGCCTCTTACCTATGTCATTTGTTCACTTCCCTTCCCAAACTAGTTAAGAACTCTGCCTGTACCTCTAGCATTTTAATAATCCTCTGATGAGGTACAGTATCATAGGCTTTCTGCCAGTCTTGGAACACTTATTCTAACCATCCACTTCTTTGAGCTAAAACTCAGCTCATCTTATCATAGAAGTCTAAAAGATTCATAAAACAACCTATTTTCTCTGAAGCCATGTTGTCTCACAGTTAGGCAGTTTTCTGATTTTCTTTACTACTGTTTTACAAGCCACACTCTTCAACAAGAGAGGCTTGTAGTTCAGCATGACCCCCAGATCTTCTTTCTTGTACACAGGCATAAAATTTGCCCTGTTCCACATCTTTGAAACTATCCCTTTCCTCTAGTGCCATAATGAAAAGTAATTCATGAGTCTTGCCAACCGACACTATGCAATCCTTCAGCACATATGGGGCAATTTCATCAGGTCTGTGAGACTTACTAGGGTCAAGTTGTTTTAATAGTCAGATTATACTATTTCTGTTAAACTTTATATTTCCTAGTCAGATTATACCAATTCTGTTAACTGTATATTTCCAAGATTTCTTTCCCCTTCCACCTTTCTAACACTGGTGCACTTAGTATTATCCTCCACTTTTAAAAACTTTTAAATTCACTGTTTAATGCCTTACATATTTCCTCATTCCTTTCAGGAGTTCTTGCCTGTGCATCATAGCCTAATTACTTGTTCTTTAGCCAATACTCTGCTCCTGATGAACTTATGGAAAAACTTGGATTGTGCACAATATTTTTTTCAAAACCCTCTGTTCTTTACTCCTTACTAAACATGCTGGAGTTTTCTTACTTTTTGACATTTCATGTTGAACCATGCCTCTTGCTGTTTCACTCTCCCTCTTCTTTCAGTGTTTCATG
The DNA here is from genome assembly GCF_036320965.1 of Panulirus ornatus. Classification (NCBI taxonomy): domain Eukaryota; kingdom Metazoa; phylum Arthropoda; class Malacostraca; order Decapoda; family Palinuridae; genus Panulirus; species Panulirus ornatus. The sequence continues at coordinate 24,816,119 of NC_092286.1, read as the reverse complement.
GAAACCAAGTCCTGATTCCTTCATTGTAGACTTTGCAGAATAACGTATAGTACTGGTCTGCTCTCCTAAATGTGCTTCATGTCTGATGTGTTCTATTTCTATGCAGTTTTGGTGTATCATCCCCAGTGGATCTTGCATACTCCATGACATGCTGATACAGAAAGTTTTGCACCCATTTGAGGAACATGAATCTCCATACCTCCATTTTCATGAGCACCTACGTTCTAATAGTCTACCTCTCTGTAACCAAAGTCCCTTATCATCAATAATCTATCATTTTCCTTGAGTGTCTGTGTGATTACTATTACTATGTTATGGGAAGACAGGTTCACAATTGTGTTGTCCCATGTTTTGACCTTGTACTTATATACCATGTCTTTATTTCTACAAGTGTATAAACACAAAAAACAAACACACAGGCCCTGGTGGTGTAGTGGTTAGCATTACTGACCAGGAGTCAACATGAGCCTACCTTGGGTTAGATTTGCATGGGTTCAAATCCTAGGCATGGGAGTCACCCCACACCCAATCCTGGTGTTTATCCTCCCCTTGGAGTAGTCAATAAATGGCTGGGGTGTGTAGTATTGACTTATATGAATAAAGGTATGGTAAATATATACAACATGAATGTAAAATTCTGTCTCCATAACACACAAATATTAATAACACCCCATAATCCAAGCCAGGTGTACACATATGCATGTAACTACCTATCTGTAGTGTACAGGAAGAAAATTTTACACTGGTGGGGCCCTATCTCTTGAACATTTTCTATCATCTTTTTACAGCCTTTCAAACGTATGTATGCCATCCATACATGTGCAAGTGCATTGCATTCACATCAATCTAATCAATTCACAACCTTCTACAGACCTGTTTATTTACTGTATAAAACTATATAGTTTACCAAAAAACTCAGATGCACTAATTGAAGACATCTGGTGACATTTCTTAGATAATGTACCATCAAAGCTATGGCCTTTGTTTTAAACATTTAAAAAAGTACCTACCTTTTCCCACAAACTTCACAACAGTGTGTATAACGCTCTTCACTAGGTCTGTGAGTCTTCTTGTGGCTATATAACTCGGCCTTACTCTTGAACTTTTTATCACATTCATCACAGGAAAATGGACGAGTATTGGTATGAACAAGCATGTGCCTTCTCCACAAGTAATGAACAGGATACAATTTTTTGCACTTTGGACACCTAAAATCAAATGAAAAACTCAATCTTAGATATCAAATGTACACATGAAAGTTCAATAAGAATAGGGCAAGAGATGATTCACGAAAAAAAAATTAAAATTAGAGGAGAATATCAATAATCTGCAACTAATCTTGTGGAAGCATGTTTAAATTTACTAAAGAATCTAAGCTATACATTACACTGAACATTACAGAAAATTTTTAGGCAACCACAAAAACTGTATTTGTGAGGCAATTCAATATAAATCCACCTAAATGAGAGAAGTAGATGAGTTTCATGTTCTGCCTCTAAGAAGTGAAGACAGCTTGGTCATAAAAAACCTGACAGTCTGCCATGATGATTATAAAAGACAACATTATTTACATCTATACTGAAATGATAATAAATTTTCTGTTTACATGCAGTTCCCTCGCTTAAAAGAAAGTGTCCCACTTAAATGTGGCTACTGAACACAAAATTAATAGCATTAATGAAAGAATCATATTGTGACATCACAAATTAAATGCTCTTCTCCATGGAGCATGTGTATGTATTACTCTACTATTATCATAGCTCTTCAATCATGTAAATGGTGAAATTTAAGTACAGTTGGTGTTATATATCTATTTTTTGGACTGATTCCAAAGTATGGAAGAAACAGAACACTGAAGAAAATCCAGTGGAAAGGACTATGATTGACATAGTGGCAAAAATAGTTTCTTCATATGAAAGTCATATCTTTAATCAAGTACACAAGCAACCTCAGACAATTGCTATGGCCCAGCTGTCTACATAAAATAGCAAGCCAAATTTGTTTGTCACCAAATAACCCAAATTGCTTCCTAGTGTCATCTGTCCCTGACATGACCTCATTTGAATAAGAAAATACAAAAAAATAACAGGGAATTCAAACATCAACAGACCACTTGCAGTTTGTGATAATCAAAGAGATCAGAAACTCATGGATTAGTGTGGGAAGGGAAGAGAGGCATATAGGTAATTCAAAGAGAAAACTTAAAAAATTCTAAGACAGAAATTTGTTACCTTTTCCCTATTACCTTATTCGAGGCAATTTGTGACAGCGAAAGAGATCAAAAACTCATAAGTGTGGGAAGAGAATAGAGGCATATAGGTGATTCAAATAGAAAAACTTGTAAATTATTTGGATGGGGATTTAATATCTTATATCTGTTACCTTATTCAAGGCAGTTTGTGATAGTGGAAGAGATCAGAAACCCATGGGTTAGTGTGGTGTGAGAAGAAAGGCACACATACTAATCAAATAGAAAAACTTATCAATTTTTTGCATAGGGACTTAATACTTTCTTTTGAATATCATGATTACACAGGCAAATTTTCATTCCTCTAGAGCTTTCCCACAGATAATGACTTACTGAAAAGACCACTCAAGGGCTTAGCTATCTCATTTTTTGACTTTCATTGTCCTCGGATAAAATCTATATGGGCCTGCCATTTTATCTACTTTCATTACAGTTGGTAATGATAGTATTTCTTCAAATGCCTTTTTTCAGCAAAAGATGGTCCACAGATATACTTGGATGAGGAATGATGGAAGAGAAGAGCAAAAGGCCTTGATTGACCATGAGGCACCAGATGAAAGACTGAGAAAGGCTGTTAGATGCTGGAGTTGTGAGAGGATTCTTTGGAAACTGACTATTTCACAGTCCTTGTGGGGATGAGGATCAGGGAGAAGTGGAGGTATGGTGTAAGGGAGAATGAAGAGCTAAAGGTGTTGGCAAGTAAGAAAATGAATTAGAAAAAATGGAGGGAGGAGTATGTAAGAAAGGTAACTGAAAGATCAGATGGAAGTGCAGTGAATGTAGGAATACAGTCATGTGTGAATGAGTTTAAAATGTTTAGGGAAGTACTATCAAAGGTTGGAGAATTAGTAGTTGGATATAAGGTCCTGAGATATAGGAAAAAAAGGTCAATGCATGGTGGACAGAAGAGATTAGAAATGCTATGGAAGAGAAGAAAAAGGCATATGGTAGATTGCTTAATATATAAGCAGAATGTTAAGAAGCTGATAGAAGAAAGCAAAGGAAGAGTAGATGAACATATTGGAAGGAAGTTAAGTGAAAAGTTTTGGGATAATAAGAGACTATACTGGAGGAGGTGAAAAAAGAAGGGAAAGGATGTAAGAGTGGAAATCATAATGTGAGAAGTAAGGAAGGGGAGTTGCTGAATCAAAAGGAGGAAGTGAAATGATGATGGAAAGGGTATTTTGAATAACTGATGAGTGTGGGAGAAGGGGAGGCAGCAGTTGTTACATGCATGGTTATGGAGGACGGAAGGAAGAGGATACAAGTGCAAGGACCAATAGCAAAAATGAGGGGGTAAGAAGGGCAATAATGAGGCTGAAGGTAGGAAAGGCATCCGCAGTGGATGAGATCATGGCTGAAATGCTAAAGTATGGGGGGAAAGTGTGATAGAGTGAATGCATCTGACATGTAAATTAGCATGGAAACAGAAGGTTGTTCCTGGGGATTGTGTGAAAGGTATTATTGTTCCTTTATTCACAGGAAAAGGTGCTAAGGATGTATGTAGCAATTATAGGGGAATAAGTCTGTATACCATGAAAAGTGTATGCAAGAATGTTGATAGAGTGATGGAAGTGACTGAATGCAGAATATGTGAAGAGCAAGGGGGTTTCAGGAAAGGTAGGGGATGTGTGGATCAGATTTTTGTTGTAAAGATGACCGTGGAAAAGTATTTTGCAAAAGTTAAGAAGCTGTATGAGCTTTTATGGATCTGGAGAAAGCATAGGACGACTCAAGTGGAATGCTTTATGGGATATGTTAAGGATATATGGTGTAGGGGTGCAACTATTGTATGGTGTGAAAACCTTCTATAGAGGAGCAAATGCATGTTTAAGAGTGGATGGAGAGGTAAGTGAAAGTTTTGGGATACAAGTAGGTGTGAGGCAGGTCTGTATGATGTCACTGTGGCTTTTAGATATATATATATATATATATATGGATGGAGTGATAAGAGAGTTAAAGCAAAACTAGGGAAAAGGGGTGCAGAGATAGAGTGTGGAGGTGAGATATGGTGGTTAATGGCATAGCTGTTTGCCAATGATACTGTGTTGTTTGCTGACAGTGGAGTTGCAGAAGGTTGTGTGTTTTATGATGTGTGGAAGCATAGGAGATTGAAAGTAAATGCAAGTAAAAGTAAAGAAATGGTGTTTAAAAGAAAACAGGGTGAAAGTATAGATTTTGTAAAACCATATAGAGTGAAAGAAGAAAGAACTAAATTGTGCTTATCATATAAAGTGAAAGAAGAAAGGACTAAATTGTGCTTACCATTTAGAGTGAAAGAAGAAAGTACTAAATTGTGCTTTGGATATGGGGGGAAAAACATGAGAAGAAGTGAAAGAATTTAAGTATCTAGGAGCTGTCTTGGGTAAGTCTGGTGATATGGAAGGAGAGATAAGGGAGAGAGCAGTGCAGGGTAGAAGAGTCATTGGATCTCTTAATAGAATATTGAAGGGTAGAGGTATAAGTATGGAAGAAAAGAAAGGATGAAGAGACAGCACAGTCCTCCCATCCCTGACCTATTCAGCCAAAACATGGACAGAGGCCAAGAATCCAGGCTGTGGAAATGAGCTATTTGAGAAGAGCATGTGGTGTGACTAGATGGAATAAAGAAAGAAATGAAGGGATGTATGAGAAATATGGTATGGCAGAGGATGCAAAGGGAATGAATTGTTGAGTGATAGAATGGGTGAAATGTAATACTTTGAGGTGGTTTGGGCATGTGGAAAGAATGCAATACTGGGAGTTTATAAGGAGAGTGTATGATAGTACAATTAAAGGGGTTGGTGCAAGAGGACGACCACCTGTGACATGGGTAAATAGGGTGAAGGAATACCAGAGGGAGAGAAATGGTGGAAGAATGTGTGGAATGGTGAATGTGAGGGAGGTATGTAAGGAACAGGGATAAGTGGAGTCTCTTTTGTTGTGGCCATTCCTTGATGGGAGTCCCTGGAGGGAACAGATGTCAGAGATATAGACAGATAGATAGATACTGTCTTCAACTTTTATGTCAGTATGTTAAAGGATGTTTTCCTCTCTTAGTAGTAGAACTGGATTCAGGACATGAGCTGTGTCTTCTGTCATAAATATAGATTGAAGAACATCACTCAGGATCTCTGCTATGGTTTCATTAACTTGAACTAAGTCACTGTGTTCCTTAATTGATGAACCAAGTAACTAGGTAAAGACTCTCTAGCTTCTAACATATGTAGAAAACTCCTCAAGGTTTCTTTTGGTATTTTCTGCAGTATAGGCTCCACAGTGACATTTACTTTGATGGATGTCTCCCATTTTTTCTATCATATAGGTTGATCATCTCTTTGAGTTTCTTATGTACTTCTTTACAAAACAGGCACTCTTTTACCTCGCTTTGGCTTTATTTTGGGTTAAAACTATCTAATACACAGTGGTACATATTTTCCCTCTACTACTGTGTAAGCTTTAATAAAGCTTTTCAAAGTTATGTCCAAAACATTTTCAGACATGACATCATCCCCGGTTTACCTGTCAAGAGTAATGCAATAATCGATAAAATTTGAATTTTCTTTTTGTGTTGAAGGTTACTTCATAGGCAAATTTCTCCAACTTCAACATTTATCAACAAGATCGTCATTTGTAGCTAGAACTAAATCTATTATGTTCTTGTTATGTATTGGTATAAAAAAGTAACGAGGCAGATTCACAGCTTTTTAACATTTCACTAATCTGCAGTTTCTCCTACAAGCATGAGAGATGATTTTTAGGAACATCAAGGTTAGGACTTTCTAACCCTGCTTTCCTGGTCATAAAATAAGGTGATGTGTGTGTGTGTCTGTGGGAAGATAGCAGGGGAACTGAGGAGTAAGTGTTCTGTGTCTTCAAAGTGGAATCTGTATCTTTGGCATGAGAGATCTTGTGATAAATTGAATTGTGTCTGTAATAATAGAATGATGTGTGGTATCCAGAATGCAAACAGGAAGTTCTTGAGTACTTTGTACATGTCTGGGGAAGGTAGTTTCAGATGGGTGTATGTCTGATGGGGTAGTGTTCAAAGCTAGGTTGGAAGGGCAGTTGCTTAGTGTTTGTCAAGTCATTTCAGTATGTTGAAGGAGAGGGGAGCTGTGAAAACTGGATGCCAATTGTGACACAAACATCATTCTTATTTCTACTTTAGGGGATGATGGTTGGTTTTGGAGTGGTTTGGATGAGAAGGATCTGGTGCGACTACAAAACAATGAGTGTTGAGCATACTAAAGTAAGACTGTATTTGGAAGTATAATTTTTTCCTGTATTGGTTTTGACAACTTGTGGCCATTAGGAAGTCGGTAATAGTATGACAACTGGGAAATGTCAGGCAGCTCGTAACTATTCTACGTGATATGTTTTGTGTGGTTTGAAGTATTGTTACAGTTGCTTCTAAAAGGGTGAGTAACCAGGAAGGTGAAAAGTTCTAAGGTAGGTAGATGAATTGTTTGCAAGGGATATAAAGGGATCATTTTCTTTTCCAAATTTGTATGTGTTCTAAGTGCACTTTGCTCGTTTATGCCTTTGTGTAGGTGTTTGTGAAGTGTGGAGTGAATGTCATGTGTGTGTCATATATGATACCCAGCATGGTTGAAGTCTTGCCATACAATTGTAAAATCAAGATCTATTGTATTCCTCCCTCTTGTCTGTGATTTACCTTCACAAAGCTGAATGATTTACATAAATCAGTTAGTCTCTGGAGCTGTTCTCTTTCATCTGTTGATCCTTCCTTTGTGAACCATAATCTATTCCTCTTTCCTGTTATTCAGTAAAATGATAGTCAAAGTTGCCAGTCCATAGTATTACTGGATCAAGTTTCTCTAATCCCCCAATATTTCTTCAACTTTTGTTAAAATTACCTTATAGGTGTTTCATTTTGTTTTTGGTCGTTTGTATGGTACTAGGTTTATTGTGTTTGTGAATGGGACGATGACTGTAATTAGTTTGCATCTAATATGAATCATCTTTGTTATGTTTTCCATCTAGCCTGTTATGGACATAATCTGCTCTGCCTCCTTGTTTGAATTTGGTCATATTTGTTATGAATGTTTTAAACTTTTCCAAGAGTGCTTCATCTTTCTCATTTTCATTTAGTCATGTTTCTGACATTAATTAGAAGTGTGTTATTATTTGTGCATTCAGTGATGTATTTCACTTTGATTCTAGTTCATAAGACTTTGTATGCTTATAAGTAATCTTCTAAAAGATTTTCAGTTTCTTCATTAGCCCTGAACTGGTGTTTGGTTATTGTGTCTTCCCTTATGCTTCATTTCTGTTTTTGAAATAAGTGTTCATCGTCTCATTCATATTGAGTGATTTTTCTATTGCCCTACTCTGATTTCTTGTAGTCCTTACTTATTTGCTATTCTAATTAAAAAATAATCCACTGGCCTGATGGATATTTGTTGTCATGCTCTGGGCAGTAATTGCTGGTCTCATTCTATTTTAAATCAATGATGAAGTCTCAGTCTATTTTGTTATCTTTTATCATTTTACATTGGAATTTAAACAGCAACTGCAACAGACTGTTTGTGATAGTGGAAGATATCAAAAACTCATACTAAGACTATATTAGCAACTATGAAAAATCTTACTCTAAAACCAAAACTGGTTAATTTGGATTTTAAATCTGAGAAACAATCAAGGAAAACTGATATCAAAAAAAGAACTTGAGATAGCATGCTTATTATCAAACTAATTCTTCTCTAAAATGACTGCAACAGAAGCAGAAAGTCCGATAGGAACCTGAATCAAGTTCTGATACCCAAGAAAAAAGTCATCAGGCAATAACCAGTCTTCATTAACCCTTAAACTGTGCAGGTGACTTTGTGGCTCAGCCCAGTAGGGAAAAAAAATCTTGTAAAATATATGTTTATTACTCATAAGTAAAGAAAAACACTAAAAAAAGTAGTACATTTTCCTTTATATTCTAAGGTAGACTTCTGAATTGACCACACTGAGATGGGCAAGTGGACATAATAATTGTTTCTCTCTGCGATATGTCCTGCAAGCACTGAGAGTACATCTACTGGCACAATATGCTAGTTAGGGTTTGTTCAGCCCTATATTCATTGAGGAGGAAGTAGCCTATCACACCTTTTACAAACAACTCACTGGTGTTCACAGCTCAATGCAAGTCTGAACAGGTCCAATCTCAGCCAATCAGCAACTGCTAGCAGGCTGATGTCACCAGACCCGCCTCCTATCAAATGCTCCAAATTCTCATTTTTATGGTTCTCATGGCACTTGGAAATGCCACCAGGCTTCTGCTGCAGCTGGCTTCTATAGATCAATATCCATTTCTTTCATCCTTTTTTTTAGTTACTTTAATGTTGTACTTATTTATCTATCATACTTTGTCGCTGTTTCCCGTGTTAGCAAGGTAGCGCAAGGAAACAGAAGAAAGAATGGCCCAACCCACCCACATACACATGTATATACATACAAGTCCACACACGCACATATGCATACCTATACATCTCAACGTATACATACATATACACACACAGACGTATACATATATGCACATGTACATAATTCATACTGTCTGCCCTTATTCATTCCCATCGCCACCCCACCACACATGAAATGACAGCCCCCTCCCCCCGCATGTGCACGAAGTAGCGCTAGGAAAAGACAACAAAGGCCACATTCGTTCACAGTCTCTAGCTGTCATGTATAATGCACCGAAACCACAGCTCCCTTTCCACTTCCAGGCCCAACAAAACTTTCCATCTTTTACCCATGACGCTTCACATGCCCTGGTTCAATCCATTGACAGCACGTCGACCCCGGTATACCACATCGTTCCAATTCACTCTATTCCTTGCATGCCTTTCATCCTCTCGCAAGTTCAGGCCCCAGACACTCAAAATCTTTTTCACTCCATCTTTCCACCTCCAATTTGGTCTCCCACTTCTCCTCATTCCCTCCACCTCTGACACATATATCCTCTTTGTCAATCTTTCCTCACTCATTCTCTCCATGTGACAAAAACCATTTCATAACACCCTCTTCTGCTCTCTCAACCACACTCTTTTTATCACTACACATCTCTCTTACCCTTTCATTACTTACTCGATCAAACCACCTCACACCAAATATTGTCCTCATACATCTCATTTCCAGCACATCCACCCTCCTCTGCACAACTCTGTCTATAGCCCAAGCCTCACAACCATATAACATTGTTGGAACCACTATTCTTTCAAACATACCCATTTTTGCTTTCCGAGATAATGTTCTCGACTTCCATTACATGTCTGAGATTAAACCTAAGCCACTAGCCACTAAAAAGTTAACCAGTGACTAAAGACCATTACATCAATGACTAGATAAATGTTACCCATCTCAGGGTTCGATCCTAAGGACGTAATTGTGATTAGTATATATACTGATTGAGTGTGATATGAACATGCAGATTCAAACAGATGTCACTGTGTCAACTGAAAGCGAGACCTAACCACATAAACTAGTGGGTTCCCCTCAGCCCATCGATCATCAAAAATATGATATGGGATCTCACTGGTCACAGAAAGAATGGTCTACGATGGACAACTTATAGCTAGTTGTTGGTGTAATGGCCTTAATCATTGGTTGTCACTCTGGTATCCTGGGTTTAATTCCAGGCATGTAATGGTGAATAATTTATGTAAATTTCTTGTGATAAGAATATGCTGTAGATTCAAAAAGGTGTCACCATAGTGCCTTGCATTAAGAGTGAGTCCTCACTACAAGAGTTAGTGGGTTACCCTTTAGCCTTGATGATATGGAATCTCACGGGTCACAGAAAACTTGATGTGAGAAGGGTAACTTTTAGCTAGTCATTGGTGTAAAGGTCTCACTCAAAGGTTGTCAATATTGTGATCCCAGGTCTGATTTTAAGCATGTGATGGTGAACAGTGTATATCAATTCCATGTGATATGTAAATTTCTACATATATTAATATATATATCCTGCTGTAGATTTCTATTACAATTCTAGTTACCTAGGATGTTCTTTCCATTGCACTTTTTATTTGATTTCTGGAGGCATACATGCAGTACTCTTTGTTGTGTTTGGTTTGTCTTGACCATTGAAATGGGGTTAAGTTTTCAGGCTAATTCACACAGCAGTTGTAGCTTGAAGATGAGTGATAATGGTGATCTCGGCAGTCAGTGGTCTTTTGTTTGCCTACTTCAACATAAAATAATCTTGTGAATGAGTGGTAATGGTGATCTCGGTAGTCAGTGGTCTTTTGTTTGCCTACTTCAACGTTAAATAATCTTGCGATTTTTTCTGCTGTAAGAGTATCTATATATTAATGGAAGTAGAATGTAATGGCTGTTTAGTCAAATGAACCAGTATTTTTTATTGGTGCATTACGGTTATACCAGAGTTATGTATGACAACTTGTTGATTCTGTCAACACATATCCCTCCTTAGCTCTATCTGGGATCTCAGCCATCTCGTTTCCTTCAGAATTCATTCTTTTTTCCTGAATATTAGGTGGCATTAAAACAGGGTTGGAAGGGCAGTTGTTTAGTACTGGTCATGTGTATAAATGTTTTATCATTGTCATTAAAGAGGAACAGATGAACGGTGTGATACTTCTCTCTTTCAGTATAACCTCGAGCAGGTTGATTTTGGTGTAATATACATAACTCCCCTATCCCTGGGTATAGGAGAGAAAGAATACTTCCCACACATTCCCCGAATGCTGTTGAAGACGACTAAAGGAGGTGGGAGCGGGGGGCTTCAAACCCTCCCCTCCTTGTATTTTAACTTTCTAAAAGGGGAAACAGAAGAAGGAGTCATGCAGGAAGTGTGGATGTAACCATGATGAGAAAAAAGGAGAGATAGATAGTATGTCTGAGGAAAGGAACCTGGATGTTTTGGCTATGAGTGAAACGATGCTCAAGGGTAAATGGGAAGAGTGGTTTGGAAATGTCTTGGGAGTAAAGTCAGGGGTTGGTGAGAGGAGAAGAGCAAAGGAAGGAGTAGCACTACTCCTGAAGCAGGAGTTGTGGGAGTATGTGATAGAGTGTAAGAAAGTAAACTCTAGATTGATATGGGTAAAATTAAAAGTGGATGGGGAGAGATGGGTGATTATTGGTACCTATACACCATGAGAGGCAAGTGTTTTGGGAGCAGCTGAGTGTGTGAGCAGCTTTGATGAACAAGATCAGGTTATAGTGATGGGTGATTTGAATGCAAAGGTAAGTAATGTGGCTGTTGAGGGTATAATTGGTGTACATAGAGTGTTCATTGTTGTAAATGGAAATGGTGAAGAGCTTGTAGATTTGTGTGCTGAAAAAGGACTAGTGATTGAGAATACAGGTACATCACCGATTTTCTGGCATTCTTGGTTCCAAAGCCTTGTCAGATTAACCATTTTGCCGGACCAACCATGGTCACGTAATAAAAATTCTTCAACACACCTCTAACCCATGTAAGGATGTAAGGCATGTGTACGAGTAGGAAGTGAGGAGCATGACTGGTTCCCATTGAAGGTCAGTCTGCAACAGGGGTGTGTGATATCTCTATGGTCGGTTATTTAATTTGTTTATGGATGGGTTGGTTAGGGAAGTAAATGCAAGAGTATTGGAGAGAGGGGTGAGTATGCCGTCTGTTTGGGATGAGAGGGCCTGGGAAGTGAGTCAGTTGTTGTATGCCAATGATATAGCACTGGTGGCTGATTCAAGTGAGAAACTGCAGAAGTTGGTGACAGAGTTTGGAAAAGTGTGTGAAAGGAGAAAGTTGAGAGTAAATGTGAATAAGAGGTTCAGCGGGGTTGAGGGACAAGTTAACTGGGATGTAAGTTTGAATGGAAAAAAACTGGAGGACGTGAAGTGTTTTAGATATCTGGGAGTGGACTTAGCAGCGGAAGTGGCAGCGAATGGAACTATGGAGGCATGAGTGAGTCAGAGGGTGGGAGAGGGGGCAAAGGTTTTGGGAGTGATGAAGAATGTGTGGAAAGAGAAAACATTACCTCAAAGAGCAAAAATGGGTATGTTTGAGGGAATAGTAGTTTCAACAATGTTACATGGTTGCAAGGCATGGTGTATAAGTAGGATTGTACGGAGGAGGGTGGATGTATCAGAAATGAAATGTTTGAGGACAATAAGTGGTCTGAGGTGGTTTGGTCGAGTAAGTAATGAAAGGGTAAGAGAAATGTAAGGTAATAAAAAGAGTGTGGTTGAGAGAGCAGAAGAGTGTGTAGTGATATGGTTTGGACATATGGAGAGAATGAGTGAGGAAAGGTTGACAAAGAGGATATATGTGTTACAGGTGGAGGGAACAAGGAGAAGCAGGAGACCAAAGTGGAAGTGGAAGGATGGAGTGAAAAAGATTCTGAGTGATCAGGGCCTGAACATGCAGGAGGGTAAAAGGCGTGCAAGGAATAGAGTGAACTGGATCGATGTGGTATACCGGGGTCAACGAGCTGTCAATGAACTGAACCAGGGCATGTGAAACATATGGAATAAACCATAGAAAAGTCTGTGGGGCCTGGATGTGAACAGGGAGCTGTGGTTTCAGTGCATTACACATGACAGCCAGAGAGTGAGTGTGAATGAATGTGGCTTTTTTTGTCTGTTTTTCTGGCACTACCCTGCTGAAATAGGGGACAGCGATGCTGTTTCCTGTGGGGCAGGATGGCGCTAGAAATGGATTGGAGACAGGCAAGTATGAATATGTATGTGTGTATATATGTATATGGCTGTGTATGTATATATGTTGATATGTATATGTACATATATGGGCGTTTATGTATATATATATGTGTATATGAGTGGATGGGTCGTCCTTCATCTGTTTCCTGGAGCCACCTTGCTCACACAGGAAATGGCGATCAAGTATAACAGATACAATAAAATAAATACATTCCCATTATAACTAACTTTGTAAATCATCTTTAATCTGCTAAATATATATTTTCATTCTGGAGACAACAAATGCTGAAAGTTTTTAGACTGAGGCAATAGAAACTAAGCTGATTAGCTACACACCCTCTTGCAAGAGATATCTTGAAAATACCAAAACCTCCTTTCAGAATATGTAAAATGATTCATTCACTTCTTTAGAAACTCTTCATCTTTGTTTCCATCAAGTGTACTAAAACAAAAACGGGATGAATGGATATGATCATTTACCAGAAAAGTCACTTGAGAAGTTAAAAAAAAAATCTTTACTCCATTAATTTTGCCACAGGAGTCCCTTATATCTTGTACAGAGCTTTTGCACCATTCAGGAAGCTGGCTACTTATGTAAATCTATCAATTTCCTTCACAACAGAACATGCATTTATCCACCACAAGCGCAGCATTTGAGAAAATTGAGAGAACTGACCACACAGACTATGGAAGCAACAATTTTGCTAGAGATGGTAGTACAAGATTAGACTGAAAAATTTCAAAAATTAAAAAGCGATAGCAACAGCATAATATGGCTCTGAATCTTCCAATTAAGCATCTATAAGAAAAACAAATAATAAAATCAATACTGTAATAGCTAATAATCTACAATTTATCCATCTTATCAACTATGGTCATGTTTAATTACAAATTCTCAAGACCTACCCTTGTAAAGAGTCCTGGTGTTTCCTGCGTTGATGGTTATTCATTGAAGTAATTTTATGAAACGTTCGAGGACATTGTGGGCACATATAACGAGGCTCTGGAAGCTGGTGGATGTCAAGAGAATGAGAAGTTAACTGTTCAAGATGATTAAAGGTAGCCTTGCAGATACTGCACCTTACTGCACTCTTCACAGTGTTCTCCTGTTAGGTAATAAAAAAAAACTATGAGATGGCAGAGCCCTTCCCTGCAGTGGGATGTGCATAAATATCTGAGATGCATATATACATATTTGGCAGTCTTCTGGGGTTGAGAGTTTTCCCAGTCATCCTCAAATGTGCCAAACAACACAGAATATCCTGAACATTCATGGAAATAAAATGCACTTGTGGTTTCTACAGTGTCCCACTTCCTGAGATAAAAACACGAGTCTCACATGCATGGCTGGGGTGGCTCATGCTGTATCTTTCATTATCTCTCTAAGAGTAAACCCTAGGGTCAGAGCTCTTTGTGGGGTGGGACTAAACACAACAGTCACCATAACATTCTGGCAAAGGTATTATTCAATCTACAGATCTTTGATGACAAAAAAGACACCATTCTTTTCTAAGAACTGATGCCAGAGATTTTTGTGAAGACCTCTGAGACCATTCCAAAAACAGGGCTTGATTGCTGAATTGCGTGAACTGTGATGTTAATGATGGATATTGAGCTGAAAACAGCACATGTCAGGTATCTGAACTTAAATGTGCTTATGTTATTACAGATGATCAGCCTCATATCCATCATTCCTTAGGAATGCAGTGGTAGATGACAATCTTCTGAAGTCATGAGCTCTCATGCAATTGTCGGACTGCAACAATCTCGCTAACTTTCTGCTTGGAAATGACACTGTGGTGAACATTACTTCATTGTTTGAGGAATCATTTTTTTTTTCATTTGTCATGTGCATGGACTTGGGGCTCCTGTTAAACACAATGGATGTGGATTCCCGCTTACCTTTCAGGTCACAAATGGGAACGGAGTGTTCCAGTATTTTCTCATTTTCTTAACCAAGAATCTCATTTTCATTCCCTAAACATTTAACTCCTCATCATAAAGTATGACTGAACTTCTATCTCTCACACTTCCACAGGCCAGGGTTGAAACAATACTTCTCATATGTTTGGCTAAGTAGGTCTGACTAAAGTTTCAGGGCCTTATAATTATAGAGTCAAGCATGCATCTCTTGCATACTTCACCTTGATGTACTCTTAACAAGGAGCTATTCTGTAACACAAACTCTCCCAAATATAGGTGAATTCTGGATGCTTATTTCAATGGCATTTTCAGCGCACATCTGTATGACAAAATCTTGTTGCATGCTAGACCCCTTTCCAAAAAGGGGGTGTAAGAGGAATCTAGGATTGTCCTTAATATACTTCAATCATGCCTTTGAACATAATATATGCGTGTAGGGTTTTCCAACCACACTACCTTGGTAATGATTTTCTGAAACCTTCCCAGATGAAATCTGCTATCTGTCAGGTTCAGTTTTGAATTTTGTACGTTCTTACAAGTTATATCAAGAATCTTTCTGATGCTGGCTCTAACTGAAGCTCCATTTGGAGGACCAGGTGTCCTTTCATCAGTGTGAAAAGTCTAGGACAATCTTTGAGTTCTATGAACTGAAGTCTCTTCATCCAGTGTGAAGCAGTTAATGTACCTTAACTTGAGCTGTGTGTCAATTTCTACATAACCTCATCCAACTACTTTAGAGATGGAAACTGAGACACCAAATTCTACTTTGACAGGCTGACAATGAAGGCAAAATATTTCTTTGCTTCTGCTATCTTTCTTAAGTTAATAAAGTTGTGTACCTGGGAGTTTTGTGATAACAAAGTGACCTGAGGCACACCTTCAGTCTGTATAACCTGTAGAAAAGCTTCCACTTACTTTATGCAAAAATTCACGCAAACCATAATCATACAGATCAATCATCTCTCACGCAATCTATCAATTCAAAACAAGTATTTGCTCCAAGAAATTTACCAATAACTAGACCTATGCCAATGACTATGTTTTTATTATCATCTTTTAAGTCAGCATAAAAACATTCCCTAAAACAGTAGTTATCATCAGTTGATGTTCTCTGTAGACACAACAGATATCAACTGATGTTCTTTTAACCCACCCCTGCTTAAATATCCACTTGAAATGTCATACCATTAATAGCCTTTAGAGGTATCTTACGATATTAAAAAGATGCAGATTTTTTTTTTCTAAGTACCTCTGTAACCATCTGCAGATTGTGCATAATCAATAATCCACAGAAAAGAGGTAGTTTATTGGATGGCTAACTTATTAAGAGAAATATTTATGATACATGTCAACTGGTGAGGAAAGCTAAGAAAAACATGAAAAAATGCAAAGAAATAAGTAACTTTAGTGTCAATTTAGCAGGGGATTAAGTAAGAAGGAAACGGAAACATTCCAAGTGAGCTCAACTTATGGAAAAATGTAACAGATGCCACCTAATTTTCTGTATGTAATATTGGAGTTGTAAAGGACTTTAGAAATGGATGATCAGTAAAAACCTAAAATATTTCTAAAGAAACAACATCTTCAATACCCTAGCCATTCATGCCACCCACTCAATCTTGCATTTATAAGTAGTATGATAGGTGTAATATTTCTGCATATTTTAATATTATCTATGATGTACCCATGAGTATGTGGGGAAAAACGAGTACATTTTTCAGTGCAATGTAAGAAACAAATTCTTCCATATCCTCCCAAATCCTGCCAGCCACCCTCACTAACATTGAATTTTAGTGAATAGCGAAAAATATAATATTTCTAAATGTATCTCTTATTTACCTATACCACTGTACTGTAACTGTGCATGAAATAAGAGTAACGTAAGAAAGCATGCTCATGAGAAACAAACATCTTTCTCCATTATCAGGAGTTGTCAAATGCATCGTACACACCCCCTTCCAAGAGCTCACTTTGACAAGGCCAGGCTATCAAAAAGTTAACAATAAAACTTTTTGTGAATTTTGTATCACATCAAAGTACTACTACATCATTTCATAAGGGATTATTTTTATTTTCTTTATTTTTTGCACATTTCTTGAATGAATTTCCAGACCATATCCATCATTTTGGGATTATGCAAAATTACCTTGCTTACAGTTATGAACCATCCAGACCAGTCTACATGAAACTTTACTATCTAATCTAAAGGGAAAGGGGGGAAGGGGGGGGGAATACTTCAAACATCTTCAATTTCTAGTAATCAAATTGATAATTCATAATTCTATTCAAATAATTCCTATATGTGATCTCAATCTTGTATTTTACATATTCATGTAAAAGTATCTCAATGCCCAAGATATCATGATATAAAATTCAAAACTCTGCTTCAAATTTCAAGACTGAAAAATCTAAGTTCAAGTTTCTTCAGAGGAATCATCATGATGTCTTACTTTCATTATCATGCTGTTTTACTGTTATATCATTTCTTGTCTCCAGAATGATCATACATGTTGAGAATCCATTATCAAAAATTCTAGAAACTGAAAAGCTCTGAAAACCAAGAGTAAAAGTAAACTTCCCAGACAACACAGGTCTCGCCCAACAGGCCCGACCTTTGTCTGCCAAAGCCAGTTGTATGTCAGTAACAGCATTACTCTTCAATACTTCTGTGCTTATTCCATGCTTTTTGGTTGTGAACTTATTGCAAAAAATATCAAAATGAGTTGTAAATACCCTTACTGATAACAATGAGAAACAAGAATATACTGTAACAATTTCAAAAAGAGTTATGGTTACTTTTATTGTTAAAGTGAGAAAAAAAAAAAGAAAGCTCATGATTTTCATCAACTGTGAAGAAAGAGGAGCTATTGCAGATTTGATTGTGGTGTGTTTGTGAAGAGAGTGCCTGAGGAGTATGGTATGGGAACAACCACCATATACAGTTTAAAGGAAAGGAATGACAAGTTAAAGTTTTATGCTGCAAGTAATGAACAGAAATTAATGTAAAATAGGAAAATATAGCATAAGGTGATAAACAAGGATCTTGATAGAGTGCTGAAAGAATGGATTCATCAGCAAATGAATGGTATGTTGATTATGAAAAAAGCTAAGATTATCATGAAGAAAAGAAGACTGAAGGTGACAGTGAATATTCAGTATGCTGGATGCTGAAGTCCAAGGAGTATCATTGTATAGAATATCTAAACATTTATGGTGATAAAGCTTCTGTTGATCATTAGGCACCAGAAAAATACATTAATAAGTTTCTGAAGATGAATTTTGACAAAAACCTTAAAAAAACCTTCTGGACAAATTTATAATGCAGAGAAAACATCAATGTTTTGGTACTATGTCCCAAGAAAAACTCTAACACAGCTGATAAAATGGCACCAACAGGCTCTTCTCTTTCACTAATAATCTTACTTCTTCATCCCACAACTCACTACCCTTTCTAATCTGCCCACCTCCCACGCTTCTCATGCCACAAGCATCTTTTGCACAAGCCATCACTGCTTCCCTAAATACATCCCATTCCTCCCCCACTCCCCTTACCTCCTTTGTTCTCACCTTTTTCCATTCTGTACTCAGTCTCTCCTGGTACTTCCTCACACAAGTCTCCTTCCCAAACTCACTTACTCTCACCACTCTTTTCACCCCAACATTCTCTCTTCTTTTCTGAAAACCTCTACAAATCTTCACCTTCACCTCCACAAGACAATGATCAGACATCCCTCCAGTTGCACCTCTCAGCACTTTAACATCCAAAAGTCTCTCTTTCACACACCTATCAATTATCACATAATCCAATAACGCTCTCTGGCCATCTCTCCTACTTACATATGTATACTTGTGTATATCTCTCTTTTTAAACCAGGTGTTACCAATCACCAGTCCTTTTTCAGCACTTAAATCTACAAGCTCTTCACCATTTCCATTTACAACACTGAACACCCTATGTACACCAATTATTCCCTCAACTGCCACATTACTCACCTTTGCATTCATATCACCCATCACTATAACCCACTCTCGTGCATCAAAACTACTAACACACTCATTCAGCTGCTCCCAAAACACTTGCCTCTCATGATCTTTCTTTTCATGATCAGGTGCACAGGCAACAACAATCACCCATCCTCTCCATCCACTTTCAGTTTTACCCATATCAATCCAGAGTTTACTTTCTTACACTCTATCACATACTCCCACAACTCCTGTTTCAGGAGCAGTGCTACTCCTTCCCTTGCTCTTGTCTTCTCACTAACCCCTGACTTTACTCCCAAGACATTCCCAAACCACTCTTCCCCTTTACCCTTGTACTTCGTTTCATTCAGAGCCAAAACATCCAGGTTCCTTTCCTCAAACATACTACCTATCTCTCCTTTTTCCTCATCTTGGTTACATCCACACACATTTAGACACCCCAATCTGAGTCTTCAAGGAGGATGAGCACTCCCCGCATGACTCCTTCTTCTGTTTCCCCTTTTAGAAAGTTAAAATACAAGGAAGGGAGGGTTTCCAGCCTCCTGCTCCCATCCCCTTAAGTCGTCTTCTATGACATGTGAGGAATGTGTCAGAAGTATTCTTTCTCCCCTATCCCCAGGGATAGAATTTAAATTATAAATCTATTATTCAGAAATTTTCAGCAACTGTTACTTTGGTGAACCTATTGTAAGTGGTTTTCACCATATGTGACTGTGGAGAGCCTATGGCTCTGTTCCATTACCTAAACTGCATCAACATTCCTATAATCCTGCAACTGATGAGTCCACCCTAGGCAAACTTAGGTAAGGGTCATGAATTACAAAAATATTCTAAACTCAAAAATCTAAATGGAGCAGTCACGGCAATATCTTGATCTAATTACAGGAGTTTAGAATTACATTATTAAGACCCTCATAGCCTGTCTGATATACCATCATAAAAACATCAAGCATGCTGGCACTACTTTAGAAACAAAAAAGTTGATTAATTTTACATGCAAGTATACAAAGTTATCATAGTCTCTCACAAAATTAAGAAAAACAAATATACAAAGTTATCATAGTCTCCAGCAAAATTATGTAAAACATATCTGCCTTCCAAAATTTATTCATCTCATTTATCAACAATATTCTTAAACTAGCTTACCATCCGCTCTTCTCTTTTCACACTCGCAACAGCTGATGGGCGTTCACTACAGTCTTCTTTGTTGTCTCTGATTACATCCCTTGAGTCTGTTCCCTGTAACAACAGCTTGTTTTTTTGATTTTCTAGCTGTTTCATGGTGATGCCTGTGGGAAAAATGATTTACTAGGCACATGGGTAATCAGAATTAACATTGCTTACTCCTAAAACCACAGCTTTCAGGCATCTGGATAATCAGAATCAACATCACTTACTCCTAAAACCACAGCATTCAGGCATCTGGGTAATCAGAATTAACACTACTTACTCCTAAAACCATGGCTTTCATGATTTTGTGGTGGTCATGAGATCAGAAACTGAGAAATCTCACCAATGACAGCTTCCCATTTTCTCTATGCCTCTTCTGGCTATCCATCCCTTTCTTTCAGTAACTCTGTTTTTATCAACATACATATTAAAGTGTGTATAATCACTACACATACAGTATGGGGAGGGAGTTTTACACTCATTGGACCCCATCCCTTTTAAATAACCCTACTTCAATGGTTCCATTCACTGTCACATCCACTCCCAAGTATAAAACACCCAACTTTCTCCATTCAAGCTCTTACCCTTCTAACCTGTCTTTCTGCACAAGGGCCCCTGAGAAGAATTTTATCAGATGGAACAAAGTTTCTTTCAGGTCCCCTTCCTTTTTCCATTAGTCATCCTGTTTTTATCCACTATGGTTTTGTGCCATAAGCTGTAAGGCCAAAAAGGGTATGGAAGATGATACAGGGGTGGAATGGAGCTCTCTGCAGATTTTCTCCATTTTCTGAGATCCCAGGATATTCCTGGGCCCCCTTTTGGACCCCCCTCTTGAGGCCCTGTTCTGCACTTCTAATCCTAATAACCCTGCTTTCATTCAAATTTACTCTCAACTTCTTCCTTTCACATACTCTCCCAAACTCAGACACCAACTTCTGCAGTTTCTTGCTCAAATCAGCCACATGTGATCTGTCATCAACGAGCAACATCTGACTCACTTCCCAGTCCCCACTCACCCCCTACAGACTGCATACTTGCCCCTTTCTCCAAGACCTTTGCATTACCTCCCTCACCACCCATCAATAAACAAACATCCAAGGTGATAACATACCCCTGCTACTGACTCACTTTCAGCTGGAACCACTCACTTTACTTTCCAGATAAAAACTCCTCACTTTTTACACAGCTTCCATCTCAAACCATATATTCATAACACCTTCCACAAAGCATCTTCATCAACCCTGTCATATGCTTTCTTCTGATCAATAAATCCCATATACAATTCCTTTTGTTCTCCATGTATTTTTCATAAACATTCTTCAACACAAACACCTGATCCCCTTATCCTTTACCACTCCATTGTTTCCCTGTGCAAGCCAACACCTCAATCATCAATCTCCAATATATCTTACCTAGTATACTCAAAAACCTTATACCTATGCAATTCCAACATTCATCTTTATCCACCTTCCTTTTATACAATGGCAATAAACATACATTCTGCCAACCCTTAGGCACCTAACCATAACCCATATATACAAGGAAAATCCTAATTAAGCAATCATCAGAGTCAACCTCTTTCTTGGGAAATTCAACAACAATACCATCCACTGTAGCCCTTGCCACATTTCATCTGATGCAAGGCTTTCACCACTTCTCTTCACAAAACTAACTGCCATGACTCTCACTTCCTATATACTTCCCAACCTAAACACTCTACATCCATAACTGACACCTATCATCAAACACAGTCAACAACCTTTCAAAATACACCGTCTCCACTTCACCTCATCACTGCCTGGTACCACTTAATCCTTTCACTAATGTTCTTATGTGTTCCCTTGTTTTTCTTACATTATTATCCTCCTTCCAACTATCTCCTTATTCTCCCTGAAGTTTACTGATACTTACTTACCCCAATATGTGGTACTACTGTCCTCACTGAGGAGCATTAAAGTGGTGCCCAGAACCATCCAACACTCTCTATTCAACAGGTCATATCTTCTGTCAAACACGCACATATACATACCTAGTCAAATACACACATATAAATAACAATACATTTCAACGTATACATACATATACATACACAGACATATATATATATACACATGTACATATTCATATTTGCTGCCTTCATCCATTCCTGTCGCCATCCCTTTTTCACATCCAACTATAATCTCCACTCATGATTCTGGTTCAAATGAGGTGTTTGTGCTTATTCCAAAATCAACATGCCAACTGCATGCCTCAAGGACCATGAGTCCCCAAACTTTGATGTTCTGCGGCTTTAAATCTGCCTCCCAACTACCACACAATTCCTCTGTTTCACCTAATACTTTCCAAATTCTACAGATTTCATATCTTTCTTCGACTATCTAAACTCCTGCCATGAGAGTGTGACATTCTTTTATCTATAAGCTGAGATCCTCTACTTCAGGGATTTCAATGTTCACCATAGAGAATGGTTGAATTCCTCCCATACAGATGATGGAGGGATTGAAACCCACACGTTCTCCATTCTCAATTACTTAGAGCAAATTATCTCCCACCCTCCCCATATTCTTGACTGCTTTGACCTCTCTCCTAAATTTCTGGAACTGTTTTTCATCTCCAGTACATCCCACTATAACTACAGTCTTGCACGCAATTGGTTCATCTGATCACACTCTCATAAATATATCAATTTTAATGGCACCTCAGCCCCTCCTAAGTGTAAAAAGTGGCACCTCAATTAAACTGACTGGAATAACTTAAATAACTTCTTTTCTGACTTTTCTTGGACAAATTAGTCTCATATATAGTCATGCTTCTGTCCCTGCTAACACATAGTAGAGATTATTCTTGCAGGAATGGAAGCATTTTTCCCCTCCTCCTCCAAGACGACCTACTTCTTCTTCCAATCCATGGTTCAACAGTTCCTGTTCTGAGGCCATTCAGGAGGACCAGGAGGCATATCAGGCATGGAAAAACTCTTCTTCTTCTGACTTCCATTCAGCTTTTATCACTGCCCATAATCATTGCAAGCAAGTGTTCCTTTCTTCAAAGGAAAAGTGATAATCTCTCCTTGTAATCCAATGATAGGTCTTTCTGGTGTTTAACTAAGGGCATCTCTAACACCTTCAGTCACTCTACCTTTCCTTCACTTTTCCGTTCTCACATTACCATAGCCATCTCTCCCATACACAAAGCAACTCCCTTAGGTTCCTGTTTCTCCCCTCATTCCACATTTCATGACTAACATTCCTTCACCCCCTGATGCTCCTCTTACTAATCCTATGTCCCTCCCTGTAATCTCTTTTCAGACTAACAGAAAAGCACTTCTCTCTCTAGACACAAACAAGGCTTATGTTCCTGATGGCATTCATTCCCATGTACCGAAAGAGTGTACCTCTTAACTTGCACCTGTGCCTGCTTGTCTGTTCTATTTCTGTTTAAAAACCAGAACTTTTCCTTCTTTTTGGAAGCATGCGTTGATACATCCCATCCCTAAGAAGAGTGACCATTCTGACCTCTCTATTGTCCTACTGCTCTGACATCTACAATTTCCAAAGTCTTTGAATCCCTCCTTAACTCCCACATCCTTAGCCACCTCAAAACTCGGTCTTCTCTCTGATCACCAGAATGGTTTCTGTACAGTGAGATCCACTGTGATATTCTTTCCTATCTTACTTATGTCTGGTCATCATCCCTAAAAGGTTTAGGGAAGTCATGTGTAATTGCCATTTACATTTACAAAGCTTTGGATAAGGTGTTTCATCTCTTAAGCTCCTCTCCTTTGGCTTCCCTCCCTCACTTTGCTCCTTCATATCCTTCATATTCTCTGGCTGAACTATCTGTGTGGTTGTTGATGGATCAGCCTCTCTAATTTCTCCATCAACAGCAGTGTCCCTCAGGGTTCTGTCCTTACCCTTCACTTCTATTTTTCAATGAGTTCCTCTCTTCCCTAATAACTATATTCACTCATATGCTGATGACTCAACACTGCATTCATCCACACATTCAATTTTGCTCCTGCTTCTCTCACTTGATCTGCATCTCATCTTGACACAGCTTCCTCAATAAACTCAGACTTGGACAGGATATCTCAGTGTGGAAGATGAAATCTAGTTCAGTTTAATGCCTCCAAGACCCATCTCTTTATCGAAAACTCCTCGCAAATCTCATGTTTCCTTCGACAGTTCTGTAATTCCACCTCTTACTCAATGAACATACTTGGTATTACTGTAACATCCACTCTTTCTTGGAAATCTCACATTCCAAAAATAGTTAAGTCTGCCTCTAAGAAACTCGGTGTCCTGTTTAAATGTTGAAACCTCTTCTATTCTGAACAGCTGCTCCATTTATACAAATAATTGATTCTTCTTTGTATGAAGTACTGCTATTACATCTGGGGTGGTTCTAACTTTGCATCCTTACTTGACAGAGTTGAGTTGATAGCAGTCTGACTTACAAACTATCCCAGGCTAACCTCCAAACTCAACTCTCTTGCCCTTTGCCACAATGTTGGTTCACTTTCCCTCTTCTATAGGGGCTACTTTGGTTTTTGCTCCCAAGAGCTGGTTGCTTGTGTGCCCCCACCACTAGCTAGACAATGCAATATTTGGCGAGCTGCTGCATCACATGATTACTGCGTGGCTGTTGGCAACTCAAGGATAGGCAGTTTTGATGACTGTTTCTTTCCCTACACTTCAAAGCTTTGGAAATCTCTACCTCTTATGTCTCTCCCAGTAACTATGAGCTGGCTTATTTTAAAAGACAAGTTTTTGCCTTCCTACTAATTTGTAAATACTTTCCCTTGTCTCTTCATTTTCTATTTCATTATCTTCTCTATACTGATGTGGACTTTTGTTCTTGGCGATGCTGTTTTCCTGTGGGGCAGGATAACGACATGAATGGATGAAGGCAAGCAAGTATGAATATGTACGTGTGTATGTATGTAATGTCTGCGTATGTGTGTGTATATGTATGTGTATGATGATATGTATATGTATGTATATGTGTGCATATGTGGGCATTTATAGATATGTATAAATGAGTGGATGGGCCATTTCTTTTTCTGTTCCTGGTGCTACCTCACTGATGTGGGAAACAGCCATTATGTATAATAAAAAAGGTCTGGTAATTGTGAATACCTGGTTTAAAAAGAGATATACATAACTATACATATGTTAGTAGGAGAGATGGTCAAAGGGCATTACTGGATTACGTGTTAATTGATAGGCATGTAAAAGAGAGGCTTTTGGATGAAAATGTTCTGAGGGGGGGGCAGTTGAAGGGATGTCTGATCACTATCTTGTGGAGGCGAAGGTGAAGATTTGTAGAGATTTTCAGAGAAGAAGAGAGAATGTTGGGGAGAAGAGAGTGGTGAGAGCAAGTGAGCTTGGAAAGGAGACTTGTGTGAGGAAGTCCCAGAAGAGATGGAGTGTAGAATGGCAAAAGGTGAGTGCAAATGATATGAGGGGAGTGGGGGAGGAATGGGATGTATTTAGGGAAGCAGTGATAGCTAGCACAAAAGATGCATGTGGCATGAGAAAGGTGGGAGGTAGGCAGATTAGAAAGGGTAGTGAGTGGTGGGACGAAGAAGTAAGGTTGTTAGCGAAAGAGAAAAGAGAGCGTTTGGATGATTTTTGGAGGGAAGTAGTGCAAATGACTGGGAGATGTATAAAAGAAAGCAGCAGGAGGTTAAGAGAAAGGTGCAAGAGGTGAAAAAGAAGGCAAATGAGAGTTGGGGTAAGAGAGTATCATAAAACTTTAGGGAGAATAAAAAGATGTTTTGGGAGGAGGTAAATAACGTGCATAAGATGAGAACAAATGGGAACATTAGTGAAGGGGGCAAATAGGGAGGTAATAACAAGTACTGATGAAGTGAGGAGATGGAATAAGTACTTTGAAGGTCTGTTGAATGTTGAATAAGGAATGTTGAATAAGGAGGAACAGCGGAAGGGGCAAGTGAGGATTTTCCCCTCTAAGGCTCACTTGTGTTCCTAACACTATGTCACTAATGAGGGAAAGGGTGAATGTGTCTGAAAAAACTAATGCAACTAAGAGGGGCAGGAGAAAAAGATTGGAAATCCTCCTCTCCTTGTTTTTCATTTTCTAAATGCTGGAATGGAAGTAGAGGCTCTGTAAGGACTGCTCATCCTTCTCAAAGGCTCAGTCTGGGATCTCTGAATGTATTTGGATGTAACCAAGAAATGAAGAAGATAGACATAGGCACAGAGTATGTCTGAGGAAAGAAACCTAAATGTTCTAGTTTTATGTGAAACAAAGCACAAGGGTAAGAAGAAAGAATGGTTTAAGAGTCTTAGAGGTAAAGTCAGGGTTTAGTGTGAGGGTAAGAATGAAGAAAGGGGTATAATTTCAGTTGAAGGAACTGTGGGAATGTATGAAAGAATGCATGGAAGTAAGCCCTAGACTGATAATGGTAAAACTGAAAGTTGATTAGGAGAGGTGGGTGATGCATATGGCCATGGGATAGGATGACAAAGAGGTGAATGTTTTAGGAAGGCTGAGTTAGTGTATTTGCAGTTTTGAAGAGAGATTGAGTAAATGATGGGTGATGTCAGTAGTGGAGGGGACAAGGAGAAGGGGCAGAATGAATGGGAGATTGAAAGATGAAGTGAAAAAGATCTGAGAGCTCAGTGCCTGAACATACAGGAATGTGAAAGGCAAGCATAGGACAGACTGAATTGGAGTGATGTGGTATACATGTGGTGACGGCTGCCAATGGACTGAAGAGGGCATATGAAACAGCCAGGAGTAACCACAGAAATGTCACTGTGGCCTGATTGAGGATAGGTGGCTCCATTGCAATACAAATGACTGCCAGACAATAGATGGAAGCTAATGATGCCTTTTCTTTGTCTGTTCCTAATGCTACCTCACTCAAGAGAGAAATGCAAACAAGTATGATAAAATGAAAAGAATAATAGGAAAAGAAAGAGAAGAAAACTAGAAATTTATAATCAACACATTTGATGCAAAAGATTAAGAAATACCTTTAGAAGCTGTAATGCATCGCCTTCGCAGCCCTCTTGTGCGACTTCTTTGGTGTCTGCTGGTATGCGGGCCTGCATAAAGACATTGAAAGTGAAGTGCAATTTTTGTAATATGACTTCAAATTATAAAGGTATCTGTTTTACCATACCTTGTAGGTTGTTTAGAAATAGTGATTGAGAGGGTGGTTGCATGCACAAAGTATCTGTTGTGAGAGGATCAATGTGGCTTCAGGAGTGGTATAGGATGCATGGATCAGGTGTTTGCTTTGAGGAATAGGCATAAAAAATAATTAAAGTAATAGAGGGATTTGTTTGTGGCACTGATGGATATGGAGAAAGAGAAAGAATATGATAGGGCTGATACTGATGCTCTATGGAAGGCTTTACAAATATACATTGTGATATGAAAGCTATCAGAAGCAGTGAGGAGTTGCTATCAAGAAAGTATGGAGGTGTGTGCAAGCAGGAAAAGAGGAGGGTTGGTGGCTTCAAGTGATGATGGGTCAGTGATAAGGTTTTGTTATGATGCCATGAATGTTTAATCTATTTATGGATGGAATGGTGAGGAAAGTAAATGCACAGGTCTTGGATAGAAGGATAGATTTGCAGTCTGTTGGTGATGGGGAAGCCTGATGATAAACTCTAGTGAGTAAATGAAGAAGCTGGGGTCTGGCCTTGGAAGAGAATGTGATACGAGAACGTTGAACATTAAATAAAGCTAAGGTGCGAGGTAGCGCTAGGAAAAGACAACAAAGGCCACATTTGTTCACACTCAGTCTCTAGTTGTCATGTAATAATGCACCGAAACCACAGCTCCCTTTCCACATCCAGGCCCCACAGAACTTTTCATGGTTTACCCCAGACGCTTCACATGCCCTGGTTCAATCCACTGACAGCACATCGACCCCGGTATACCACATCATTCCAATTCACTCTATTCCTTGCACGCCTTTCACCCTCCTGCATGTTCAGGCCCCGATCACTCAAAATCTTTTTCACTCCATCTTTCCACATCCAATTTGGTCTCCCACTTCTCCTCATTCCCTCCACCTCTGACACATATATCCTCTTAGTCAATCTTTCCTCACTCATTCTCTCCAGTGGTGTGCATGATCTAGTATTTGCTGATAACCACAAGGTGTTTTATTTTCCTCATGGTAATCAGAAGATTTGTAGAGGTTTTCAAAAAAGAGGAGAGAATATAGGGGAAAAGAGAGTGGTGAGAGTAAGTGAGCTTGGAAAGGATATTCATATGAGGAAATGCCAGGCAAGATTGAGTGTAGAATGGTAAATGGTGAGAGCAAAAGAAGTTGAGGAGAGTGAGTGAGGAATGGGATGTATTTAGGGAAGCAGTGATGCCACACAGAAGAAATGCATGCAGCATGAGAAAGGTGGGAAGGAGTAAAGATGTGGGGAAAGAGAAAAGAGAGGCGTTTGGATGATACTTGCAAGGAAGGAGTGCAAACGACCGGGATATGTATAAGATGTTATCCAGACACCACAGACCTTTCTATGGTTTACCCCAGACATTTCACATGCCCTAGTTCAGTCCATTGACACATGTCAACCCCGGTACACCACATCATTCCAATTCACTCTATTCCTTGCACGCCTCTCACCCTCCTGCATGTTCAGGCCCCAATTGCTTGAAATCTTTTTCACTTCATCCTTCCACCTCCAATTTGGTTTCCCACTTCTTGTTCCCTCCACCTCTGACACAATAATCCTTTTTGTCAATCTTTCTTCACTTATCCTCTCCATATGTACAAACCATTTCAATTTCAACACACCACCTTCTGCTTTCTCAACCATATTTATCATTACCATACATCCCTCTTACCCTTTCATTACCTATTCGATCAAACCACCTCACACCACCTATTGTCCTCAAACATTTCATTTCCAACACATCCACCCACCTCTGTACAAACCTATCTATAACCCATGCCTTGTAACCATATAATATTGTTTAAACTACTATTCCTTCAAACATACCCATTTTTGCTTTCCAAAATAATAATGTTCTCTCTTCCCACACATTCTTCATTGCTTCCAGATCCTTCGCCCCCTCCTGACCCTATGACTCAATTCCACTTCCATAGTTCCATTTGCTGCTAAGTCCAATCCCAGATGTCTAAAACATTTCACTTCCTCCAATTTTTCTCCATTCAAACTCACATCCAAACTAACTTGTCCCTCAACCCTGCTGAACCTACTGACCTTGCTCTTATTCACATTTACTCTTTCACACACTTTGTCACCAACTTCTGCAGGTTCTCACCAACATCAGCCACCAGTGCTATATCATTGGTGAAGAACAACTGACTCACTTCCCAGGCCCTTTCATCCCCAACAGACTGCATACTCACCCCTATCTCCAAAATTCTAGCATTCACCTCCCTAACCACCTCATCCATAGACAAATTAAACAACCATGGCAACATCACACACCCCTGCCCGAGACCGACTTTCCTGGGAACCAATCACTCTCCACTCTTCCTACTAATACACAAGCCTTACACCCTTGATAAAAACTTCTCATTGCTTCTAGCAGCTTACCTCCCACACCATATACTCTTCATATCTTCCACAAAGCATCTCTATCCACCCTGTCTTATGCCTTCTCCAGATCCATAAATGCCACATACAAATCCATCTGTTTCTCTAAGTATTTCTCACACACATTCTTCAAAGCAAAAACCTGATCTACACTTTCTCTACCACTACTGAAACCACACTGCACTCCCCACTCACCAATCTGATGCTTTGTATGCCTTCACCCTCTCAATCAATACCCTCCCATGCAATTTTCCAAGAATACTCAACACACTTATGCCTCTGTAGTTTGAACACTCACCTTTATCCCCTTTGTCTTTGTACAATAGCACTATACATGCATTCTGCCAATCCTTAGGCACTTCACCATGATCCATACAAAGACTGAATATCCTTACCAACTAATCAACAACACAGTCACCCACTTTCTTAATAAATTCTACTGCAATACCATCCAAACCCACCACCTTGCTGGGTTTCATCTTCTGCAAAGCTGTCACTACCTCTTCTCTCTTAACCAAACCATTCTCCCCGAACCTCTCACTCTGCACACCATCCTAACCAAAACACCTTACATCCTTCAATCTGTTATCAAACACATTCAACAAACCTTCAAAATACTCACTCCATCTCTTTCTCACTTCATAACTACCTGTTATTACTTCCCCCACTTGCTCCCTTCACCAATATTCCCATTTGTTCTCTTCTCTTACACATGTTATTTACCTCCTTCCAAACATCTTTTTATTGTCCCTAAAGTTAAATGATACCCTCTCACCCCAACTCTCATTTGCCCTCTTTTACAACCAATGCACCTTCCTCTTGACCTCCTACCATTTTCTTTTATACATCTCCCAATCATTTACATTCCTTCCTTGTAAGTATCATCGAACACTTCTCTTTCTCTTTCACAAACACCTTTACTTCTTCATTCCACCAGTCTCTACCCTTTCTAATCTATCACATGCATCTTTTGTGCAAGCTATCACTGCTTCCCTAAATACATCTACATCCCATTCCTCACCCAATCCCCTCGCATCATTTGCTCTCACCTTTTGCTATTCTACACTCAATGTCCCCTGGTACTTTCTCACACAAGTGTCCTTTCCAAGCTCACTGGAAGGATGAAGTGAAAGAAAATTTGGGCAATCGGGGCCTGAACATACAGGCGAGTGAGAGGCATGGAAGGAATAGAGTGAATTGGAACAATGTGGTATACCGGGGTCGATGTGCATGTGAAACGTCTGGGATAAACCATGGAAAGGTCTGTGGGGCCTAGATGTGAAAAGGGAGGTGTGGTTCTGGTGTATTACACATAACAGCTAGAGACTGAGTGTGAAAGAATGTGGCCCTTTTTGTCTGTTTTCCTGGCACTACCTCGCTGAAGCAGGAGGTAGTGATGCTGTTTCCTGTGGGATGGGGTAGTGCCAGAAATGGATGAAGGCAAGCAAGTATGAATATGTACATGTGTATATATGTATATGTCTGTGTATCTGTATGTATGTATATGTCGATATGTATATGTATATATATGTGCATGTATGGGCATTTATGTATATATATATATGTATATGAATGGATAGGCCATTCTTCATCTGTTTCCTGGCACTACCTTGCTGATGTGGGAAATGGCGATCAAGTGTAATAAAAAAATAGACAGATCAATAAATATATATATATATATATATATATATCTTTCTTTTATACTTGTTTGCCTTTTCCCACATTAGCAGGGTAGTGCCAGAAATAGATGAAAAAAGGCCTCATTCACTCACATCCTTTAGCTGTCATGTAATGCTTGAAAACCATAGCTTCTTATCCACAAGTAGGCCCCACAGACCTTTCTGTGATTTCTCCCAGCTGCTTCATATGCCCTTATTTAGTGCACTGAGAGTATGTTGTCCCATGTATGACACATCCTTCCAGTTCTCTCTATCTCGTGCATGCCTTTCACTGTCCTGCATTTCATGCCCTAGGCACATAAAATCTTTCATTCCACCCTTCTAGCACCGAGTTGGTTTCTCCCTTCTCCTCATCCTACCCACTTTCGACACATGTATCCTTTTTGTCAACCTCACCTCTCATTCACTCTCTTCATAAGTCTAAACAATTCTAGCACTTATTTCCTGCCCTAGCAGTCCCTTCTATCCTTGTGAAGCTCCTGCATTCAGGAAGCTGGCAATGTCCATCAGTCAGGACACAGGAGATAAAGAGATAAGGTGCTGTGATGTGTGGGCATGCATGTGCAGAGAGTGCAGGGCTATTCAGTAGCAAGTGCTTAGTGTCTTCTTTATTATTGCTGCATCATGGGCATGAAGGGTCTCGGGATGTGTTGAAACGGTGTTTGTCGTGATCGTTGATGTTCAGAGAACTGACAGGAGAGAGGAACTTGTGCTTGCCTGGAGAGTGTGGGTAGGAGTTTAATGCGCCATATTAGTAAGTAAGATTAAGATCTTCCTCACGTGAAACATTAAAATAAGTGAAATAATGGCCAAATACATAAAAAAACAATTGAAACATACTGATATGGATAAACTTTGGAAGGCTTGACAGTTCACTGTAACCCCCTTACCGCTCCATCACTCCACCTTAATCCCTCATTATCAACATTCTCTTTAAGCATCTTTTAATATCATCAGATTTACCAATGAAATGGTAATAGTTCTGAATCAGAGTCTAATTTACATCATGATATAGTTTTCGGGAAACATTTGGTCTGGAAAGTAACTCTTCTTATAACATGGTTTTCAGTTACTCATAAAATGACATTCCATTAAAAAGACAGATTACCAGGAAGATAATCCTTTCATTTTCTGAGAAGTAACTGTATAGGAAACTGTATAGGAAAGGTAACTGACCAGTGTGCTTGTACTATCTGTACAATATAAATCTATGATTCTCTTGATCAAAAAGGCTATTCATAATAAGTATGTTGTTCCTCATATATCAGTTTATCGTCTTTCACCTTCTTCATTTTTTGTTGGTTCCCATAAGGATCCAAGGATGTTTTCTACATGTCATCTATCATTAGCAACTCTACCTCTCATTATTAGGAGGTATTTCCACTTCGTTTTCCAATTCCTCAAAAAATTGTTCTTTAACCTGGATTGCAAAACCCTGTTGAGGAATGCAGACCAAGAAAATATGAAGTATTCAATAACTGGACAGTAATCCTCATGATTCTTTCATTCATCAGCTTCAGTTTTTATTTTCACAAGAACATTGGTGCTATTATTGCTACAACATACTTTGCATTTCCTCTTTCAACTCCATCATTTGGTAGGAACTAGGTGTTAAGCAGCCACCAACCAGGGAGGTATAGCACTGGTATTATCCAACTGTGTACTGAGACGATTAGTGACTCTTTGCACAAAACAGTCAGCATTTCAAGAGTCACTCCTTTGGCCTCTCTGCCTCACCCACACATGGGTAGCTGGCTTTAGGTCCACAAACATAAAATCTCTTCTTCCCATACATAACAACAACATGTACTTCAAACAACTCATCCTTTGTAACTCTTTCTGTAACTCCATATTTTCCTACAGTGAGTGCCACACACTAGCTTTGCCTTTTGACAAGATCTCCTCGTATGTAATCAGAGGTACATCACAGCATAATTATCTCTTAATTTTTACCAGATTCTCTACTATTTAGTTTGCTTTCTGTCGGTTCAAGAACATCTATATTTCTCTTCCTCTTAAGTTGTAAAAATTAATCTTTGTCTACCCTGATGCTCCTATTAAGTGCTTAACTATGTAATTATTTTCATGCTTTAGTCATCACCAGAAAGGCCAGTCTAATTTTGAGGCTTCTTTGGAGTTCTCATATAAGGGGTTATAATGCTTAGCTAGCAAGACCTGTTGGTATCAAATTGGTTCACAGCTCCTGAAGGAGCTGGGACTTCTCATCCACCTCGTGAGGTATGTGCCTTGTAGGGATTTACTTCCTCTTGGAAGAATATTTATCCTAAGTAATAAACCTGGTTGGTAGTTAAGTTGTACTCCAGCACTATCAGCAGGCCAAGACTATCTGCCATTACTTCATATAGGATAACCATATGCTAAATATTCTTGAATAGCTTCCTAAGGTGTTCAAAATACCTCTACTAGTGCAGTGTCCCCAAAAAACTTTGTCTGCACCACCCAAATATTTTCAAAGGTGAGATCACCCTTTCATTTTAGTACTTTGTCATCTATCCTTTGGCTCTGATTACCAGATGTCTGGGCATGGTACTGGCAAGGTTCCTGAAGGATTCTAGGTCCATGCTTTGGGCCCATAGGGTCTTGATGTGAATAAAGTGAGGCACTGATGAGGTGTTGCAAGAAATAGCTGCCTGATCATACTTTCTGAGGATCTAGAAATCTTACATGTACCAACATTTCTTTGCTTCTAGGTGAGAATTCTGGCTTTTTCCACCTTAGAATGGTAAGAGCCAACCATCTTGAAGCACAGGTGGAAGGAATACAGTATCCACAAGAGAAATTCCCAGAATGAAATAGCAGACAGGAAAAGGGAAGAAAGAATATTCTTCCCTAAAAATAGCCTGAGGCACACCAAGGCAGGGTGATGATGCTCACACCATTAGAAACAATAGTCTCAGAGACCAAATGTACAATGATTTCACCTAAGAATGTCATATGCTGGTAGCCACAATAAACCTTAGTCATACATTGGTAGCCACAATAAACCTTAGTTATACAACACTTTTGAAAATATGGGATGGACAATTTCATTTTTTCAAAACTGTACATGGCCCCAGCTGGATGGGTGTTTGACAACGACACGGCTGGGTGTATATGGCAGGCTTGGCTTTCCAGATAATTATAAGGTGTTCACTTGATATGGCCTGACTGACACCTAACAGGATGATGACACCATTGTTCGGTGATGAATGCTGACCAGAGAAGAGGGAGCCTAAAGCATATTGGAGTTGTTACTGCTAAATGAATGGTTAAGGAAATATTCACCTCACTGAAAGGTAGTGGTCTAAAAGCATCTAACCCCTGGGAATCATGAAGATTCTCTAATTGTTCATGGGGTAAACCAAAATGGAAAGATAGTACTTTCTTACCGGAAAAATATTGTACTATTTAAGTCAAGATTTGATTATTGTAACATGACTGGTTTCACTATTG
Organism: Panulirus ornatus; assembly: GCF_036320965.1. Classification (NCBI taxonomy): domain Eukaryota; kingdom Metazoa; phylum Arthropoda; class Malacostraca; order Decapoda; family Palinuridae; genus Panulirus; species Panulirus ornatus. Next base: position 24,781,449 of record NC_092286.1, on the reverse strand, counting down.
GTAAATATTTCTGTCTCTTCATAAAATTCCATTCCCAATCTATTGTGGTGTACTAGACATATACAGTGTGTAGATCAAGAGCATACTGTCGTAAGTGATATATTATTCATATATCATAAAGCATAAGAACAGCAAATATCTTTATACAAACCATAATCCTCATCATTGCAGTCATCAACAAACTGAGAATCTGTTTCTTCTAGTTCAACTTTAACATCCTGGATGAGCTCATAGAGATGATCCTCATTTATCCGAACACTGCTGTCAGATGAACTTTCTGTAAGTAAAAAGATAAAAATAATTTTGAAACAGAAACTAAGAGAAATGTCTTTTTGCACAACATTCTTGCAAAAACAGAAACTAAGAGAAATATCTTATTGCAGAACAGTCTTGCAATGGTGAATGGTGAAAGGCTTGAGCAAGTTAAATGTTATAAGTACATGTACCTGGGTATATCTGTTACAGGCATTAGGTCTGAAGACTCATTCAACGACTATATTGTAGGGTGCATATGCAGACTAGAGTTTTTAAATGTGAATGGTTGGAACAGGAATTGCGTATTTATAGTCATACTCAAAAGAATATTTACTGCATAAGTAAGAAGCATTGTATTACAGCACAGATTACACAGCTCCTGTCCTGCTAAGGTGGACTATGAGTAAACTGAATAAACATGAAACTGAAAAATAAAGCAATGTGCAAAATCTGTGGTTGCCCTGGAAAGGTGTCCCTAAAAGAATCCATGAATTAAGGATGATAACTGGGGTCAAGTTGTTATGGATAAACCTCCTCTGATATGGTGCAACACACCTCAATAGCAACACAAGAATTCAAGATTAAAAAACAGGCAAATATGGTGACCAATTTCTACTGGGATGTTGAATTAACCCTTTCATGGTGGCAATCCTAATATTCTTAGTACACTCATGTATAAGATATTTCCAAATATTCTCAAGTTTGCTATTAACCTGAACAGGAGCCAGGCAAGGAAGGCTTCTCAAAGGCTCAGGCTGAGGTGTCTGAATATCTGTCAGTGTCAACAAGATGAGAAGAAGGAAGGCATTGGTATTTTGCATGGGGAGAGGAACTTGGATGTTCTGGCTCTTAGTAAAACTAAGCTCAAGAGTAAGAAGGAAAAATGGTTTGGGAATGTCTGAGGGGTAAATTTGGGGGTTAGTTTGAGGGCAAGAGGAAAAGGAAGGGGTGTAACTTTTGTTAAATGAGTTGTGGGAGAATGCTAAAGGAGTAGGAGGTAAGTTCTGGACTGATGTGGAAGAATGAGCAAGTAAGTAGACCATGAAAAGTGGGTGGGTGATTGTCAGTGCTCATACACCAGATAGTGAAATGAATGAGGAAGAGAGGCAAGTCTTTTGGAAAGAGACGAGAGAATACTTCAGCAACTTTTATGCAAAGGACTGAGTATTACTGGCAGAAAATTTTAATACAAGAGTGGGTGATATGGCTGTTAAAGTTATTTTTTGGGAAGTATAAATACAAGTCAGCCCTACGTGATACCTTACCCTTTTTCAGACTGCAAATGATGCCTTGCCCTTTTTCAGATTGCAAAGGATGCCTTGCCCTTTTTCAGATTGGTAAATGATGCCTTGCTGTTTTTTCAACTAGGGTATATGACCTAGAAACAGGTGCTTTCAAGTAAATTTACCTTTTTATATGTTCGCTGAGAAGGTATGGACAAGTGAACGCTCTAATCATGGCAATCCCATTAATGCTGTGTATATACATATACCCTAACCTAAGCGAGGTACCCATTTTATTGACCAACTCCTAGGGGAAGTTGAATAGCTGGGTTGACTGTGGACCTAATGTCGCAATTAGGATTTGAACTTATGGCATAAACATACTTTTGTCCTGAGCATCCTGCCCTTATCAAATTCAGGACAAAGCAGTGAAATGAAAATGGCAAACAGCTTGTCAATTTGTGTGCTGAAAATGGATTGGTAACTGGGAATACCTAGCATTTAAAGAGGCACATACATAAGTATACAATGCTGAGATGGGTTGTGGTCAATGGGCATTATTGAATTATGAACTAACTGACAGGCACGCAAAGGAGAGACTGGTGGATGTAAACGCATTAAGAGGGGCAGCTGGTAAGATATCTGACCACTTCCTGTTGGAAACAAGTAAGAAAGTTTGTTGTGGATAGAGGAAATGATACGGGTGGGAAAGGGGCTTTGAAAGTGAGCTTGGAAAAGTGACTAAAGTACAGGCATGCCAAAAGCTTTTGGGTAAAGAGTGGGGCAAGGTGAAAGTTACAAAACTGTTAGAGTGGATTTGGAGTAGAGGCTATTTTGGGAAACATTGCTTACACGTGTGGGTGATATGTAAGGCATACAGAGGTTGGGATGTGGGGGTATGAAAAAGGGTAATGAGTGAAGGGATGAGGATATTGGGTTGATAGTGCAAGATATAAAAGAAGTCTTTGCATGAAGGGAAGAAGTGTGTGTGACTGGCACTAAAGAAAACAGCAGGAGGCCAAGAAGATGATTTGTAGCCTGCAAAACAGGGCATATAAAATTTGAGGTGAGAGTACTAGCAAATTTAGAGAAAACAAGAATTTTTTTGAAAGGAGGTGAATGTGTGAAGAAAATAGACAACATATGGGGCCATCATTGAGGAGAGGTAATGGGGAAGTGGTAAGAAGCAAGTATGGGGTAAAGAGGAGATGGAATGAGTATTTTGAAGGAATTTAACGTTATCAATGACAGGGTGGTGGATGTGGGGTGTTTGGGATGAGAAGCTAAGTAAGCGAGTTATGGTGAACATCAGGATAAAAAGGGATGAGGTGATAAAAGCCCTGAATAAGATGAATAGTGGCAAAGGTGCTGGAGTGAGTGGGACTGCATTTGAATTTCTCATGAAAGGGGGTGACATTGTTGTGGACTGGTAAGTCAGGATTTTCTAAATTTGTTTGGCCCAAAGTAAGGTGTATGATGATTGGTAATACCTGTATAGTACTATCACTGTATATAAAGGTAAAGGGAACAAAAGTGAATGACTGAATTACAGAGGTATAAGTCTTGGGAGTAAAGTCAGGGGTTAGTGAGAGGACAAGAGCATGGGAAGGAGTATCACTACTCCTGAAACAGGAGTGGTGGGAGTATGTGATAGAGTGTAAGAAAGTAAACTCTAGACTGATATGGGTAAAACTGAAAGTGGATGGAGAGAGATGGGTGATTATTTGTGCATATGCACCAGGGCATGAGAAGAAAGATCATGAGAGGCAAGTCTTTTGGGAGCAGCTGAGTGAGTGTGTTAGTAGTTTTGATGCACGAGACCGGGTTATAGTGATGGGTGATTTGAATGCAAAGGTGAGTAATGTGGCAGTTGAGGGAATAATTGGTGTACATGGGGTGTTCAGTGTTGTAAATGGAAATGGTGAAGAGCTTGTAGATTTATGTGCTGAAAAAGGACTGGTGATTGGGAATACCTGGTTTAAAAAGAGAGACATACATAAGTATACGTATGTAAGTAGGAGAGATGGCCGAAGAGCATTACTGGATTATGTGTTAATTGATAGGCATGCGAAAGAGAGACTTTTGGATGTTAATGTACTGAGAGGTGCAACTGGAGGGATGTCTGATCATTATCTTGTGGAGGCAAAGGTGAAGATTTGTAGAGGTTTTCAGAAAAGAAGAGAGAATGTTGGGGTGAAGAGAGTGGTGAGAGTAAGTGAGATTGGGAAGGAGACTTGTGTGAGGAAGTACAAGGAGAGACCGAGAACAGAATGGAAAAAAGTGAGAATAAAAGACGTAAGGGGAGTGGGGGAGGAATGGGATGTATTTAGGGAAGCAGTGATGGCTTGTGCAAAAGATGCTTGTGGCATGAGAAACACGGGAGGTGGGCAGATTAGAAAGGGTAGTGAGTGGTGGGATGAAGAAGTAAGATTATTAGTGAAAGAGAAGAGAGAGGCATTTGGACGATTTTTGCAGGTTTGTTGAATGTGTTTGAAGATAAGAGTGGCAGATATAGGATGTTTTGGTTGAGGTGGTGTGCAGAGTGAGAGGATTAGGGAGAATGATTTAGAAAACAGAGAAGAGGTAGTAAAAGCTTTGCAAAAGATGAAAGCCGGCAAGGCAGCGGGTTTGGATGGTATTGCAGTGGAATTTATTATAAAAGGGGGTGACTGTATTGTTGACTTTCTGGTAAGGTTATTTAATGTATGTATGTCTCATGGTGAGGTGCCTGAGGATTGGTGGAATGCTTGCATAGTGCCATTGTACAAAGGCAAAGGAGATAAAGGTGAGTGCTCAAATTACAGAGGTATAACTTTGTTGAGTATTCCTGGGAAATTATATGGGAGGGTATTGATTGAGAGGGTGAAGGCATGTACAGAGCATAAGATTGGGGAAGAGCAGTGTGGTTTCAGAAGTGGTAGAGGATGTGTGGATCAGGTGTTTGCTTTGAAGAATGTATGTGAGAAATACTTAGAAAAGCAAATGGATTTGTATGTAGCATTTATGGCTCTGGAGAAGGCACATGATAGAGTTGATAGAGATGCTCTGTGGAAGGTATTAAGAATATACGGTGTGGGAGGCAAGTTGTTAGAAGCAGTGAAAAGTTTTTATCGAGGATGTAAGGCATGTGTATGTGTAGAAAGAGAGGAAAGTGATTGGTTCTCAGTGAATGTTGGTGTGCAGCAGGGGTGCGTGATGTCTCTATGGTTGTTCAATTTGTTTATGGATGGGGTTGTTAGGAAGGTGAATGCAAGAGTTTTGGAAAGAGGGGCAAGTATGCATTCTGTTGTGGATGAGAGAGCTTGGGAAGTGAGTCAGTTGTTGTTCGCTGATGATACAGCACTGGTGGCTGATTCATGTGAGAAACTGCAGAAGCTGGTGACTGAGTTTGGTAAAGTGTGTGAAAGAAGAAAGCCGGGAGTAAATGTGAATAAGAGCAAGTTTACTAGGTACAGTAGGGGTGAGGGACAAGTCAACTGGGAGGTAAGTTTGAATGGAGAAAAACTGGAGGAAGTAAAGTGTTTTAGATATCTGTGAGTGGATTTGGCAGTGGATGGAACCGTAGAAAGCAAAAATGGGTATGTTTGAAGGAATAATGGTTCCAACAATGTTGTATGGTTGCGAGGCATGGGCTATGGATAGAGTTGTGCACAGGAGGGTGGATGTGCTGGAAATGAGATGTTTGAGGACAATGTGTGGTGTGAGGTGGTTTGATCGAGTAAGTAATGTAAGGGTAAGAGAGATGTGTGGAAATAAAAAGAGCGTGGTTGAGAGAGCAGAAGAGGGTGTTTTGAAATGGTTTGGGCAAATGGAGAGAATGAGTGAGGAAAGATTGACCGAGAGGATATATGTGTCGGAGGTGGAGGGAACGAGGAGAAGTGGGAGACCAAATTGGAGGTGGAAAGATGGAGTGAAAAAGATTTTGAGTGATCGGGGCCTGAACATGCAGGAGGGTGAAAGGTGGGCAAGGAATAGAGTGAATTGGATCGATGTGGTATACCGGGGTTGACGTGCTGTCAGTGGATTGAATCAGAGCATGTGAAGCGTCTGGGGTAAACCATGGAAAGTTATGTGGGGCCTGGATGTGGAAACGGAGCTGTGGTTTCGGGCATTATTGCATGACAGCTAGAGACTGAGTGTGAACGAATGGGGCCTTTGTTGTCTTTTCCTAGCGCTACCTCGCACACATGAGGGGGGAGGGGGATGGTATTCCATGTGTGGCGGGGTGGCGCTGGGAATGAATAAAGGCAGACAGTGTGAATTGTGTGCATGGGTATATATGTATGTGTCTGTGTGTGTATATATATGTGTACATTGAGATGTATAGGTATGTATATTTGCGTGTGTGGACGTGTATGTATATACATGTGTATGGGGGTGGGTTGGGCCATTTCTTTCGTCTGTTTTTAGCAATTGGAGCCTGAACATACAGGAAGGTGAGAGGTATGCAAGGAATACAGTGAACTGGAACGATTTGGTATACCAGGGGTCGATTTGATGTCAATGGACTGAACCAGGGCATGTGAAGCATATGGGGTGAACCTTGGGATGGTCTGTGGGACCTGGATGTGGATAGGTAACTGTGGTTTTGGTGCAGTACACATGACAGCTAGAGACTAAATGTGAATGAATGTGGCCCTTTTAGTCTGTTTCCTGTGGAGTGGGGTAGTGACAGGAATGGATGAAGGCAAGCAAGTATGAATATGTCCATATGTATATGTCTGTACATTTATATGTTGATGTGTATATGTATGTATATGCTGATATGTATAGGTAAGTATATGTGCATATATGGGTGTTTATGTATATATATATATGTGTGTATATGAATGGATGGGCTATTTTTCGTCTGTTTCCTGACACTACCTTGCTGACACAGGAAACAGCGATCATTATAATAAAAGAATGAATAAAAAATAAGAAAACATAAGTCCTAGTGGAATAGACAAAAAAATTTATTGAAAGATTAAAGGGTTAATGAAATGCAAAAAAGCACACTGATAAATCGCAGAACTTAAGAGATTAGGTACATACCTTTCAACTGACTCTTTAACTTATTCTGTGTGGCCAGGCTGGTATCCATAAAATCAACCACCTCATCTAACTTAGCCACACATGGCCCACAAATTTGATGTGGTAATGCATCCCGGGGATTAACCTGAAATTGGCATCAACTTTCACTGAGATTATAATAGTACATATATCCATGATTTAATATCAACATCTTAAGCCAAATAACATTGTAATAAAACTAGAATAAATACACTAAGGTGTAAATCTTTGAATATGGTACTACCACTCTGGCTGCAGGTGGTTACTCAGCTGGTGAAAGTCAACTTCAGCAAATAATAGATATAATAAAGCATTCTATCGCTTTGTCCCATCCTCATTACTCTACATTTCCTGAAGTTGATTTTTATTAACCATGTATCAAACCAACTTCTAAGTCTGCTTAGGTTCCTTTGTAAGTTGATGCAATCCTCTTTGCTTTTCACTTCCCTCATGACCTTTGCATCATCTGCAAACTTATTCAAGTAGGATTCCATGGATTCTCTGATATGCATCACTTTCATCCCTACCAGAAATGATCTTCAACCCATCAAAAGAGTCTCACTCTGGTTGGGGATTCAGCTTCCTAAACAGCCTCCCAAGTGGTATAGTTCCAGAGCTTTATAGAAGTCCAGATACAAATGACAAACAATCCAACCAGTCTTTCATTTTCTCTAAGGCAGAGCTCACTCCTTCATAAAAAGAGTTTCTGTTACACATGGCCGAATGACCTCCTTTCCTTAAAACTATGCTGTCTAACATTTAAGTAATTTCTCCTCGGTAGAAAGTCGTCCATTTTCTTTCTTTTTTATCTTTTCCAGAATCCTACAGACCACACTCATCAGTGAGACCTGTCTGTAGTTCAGTGCCTATTCTTGGTCTCTTTTTCTGTAGAGGTATAATGTTTGCCCTTTTCAATTCCCTTGGCATTTAGCTTTATCTCTAGTGACATCTTGAACCATACCTCAAGAGGTTTGTCTTATGCATCAGCACACATCTTCAGCATATAAGGTGAAATTTCATGAGGACCATGAGCCTTGTATAGGTCGAGACAGACCTCTTACTATGTTAATGTCTTTTCTAGGTATCTCAACATTTTCTAAAACCTTCCTATTCCATCTTACTGGTTTTGGGACTATAGTGTCTCCTTGAGTAAAATCCCTTAGCCTGATAAACTGCTTTTCCTCTGACATGACTCCTAATGAATTTATGAAAAAGTTTTGGATTTTCTCTTAAACCTTGCCCAAAATATTCTTTTCAAAGGTTTTATTCCTCTTTTCCTAACTTGCTATACCTCTGTTCCTTGCTTTTATATCCTGCAAAAGTTGACTGTGCAGAGTTCTATCTATATCTTCAATACTGAATATCTTGATTTTCCTTTGCTCTCTGATATCATTTATTAATGCATTCTTCCTCTTCTTACCATTTCTTTTATATTTGAGACTAAAGGTATCTGTACTCATGTTCACACTTCTTGGCTACTGAACGTCACTTCTTCATCTATGTTGCTATACAAATTGTTGAGGTCTCTGTAGCCTCCACAGTTATATCTCTCTTTATGTCTTGTGTCACCTCTGCTCTTTCAATGTTTTCATTCATGAAATACACAAACTTGAGCATTAAATGATCACCTTTTCCAATTTTATCATATACTGTATAAAGTTCTCAATATCTATGCTAGTATGTGTAAAGATAAGATCTAGCAATGATGGTGTATCACTCCCTCTCAATCTATTACGCTCACTGATATGTCAGAGTACAAAATTTTCCTGTAATCCCTCTAGAAATTTGTTTCAATGACTCCCTAGCCCCATGAGAATCCATATTCCTCCAGTCTACCTCCTAACAATGGAAATACCCCATTATCAGCACTTTACCATCCCTGAGAAGTGAGTTTTACCGCTTCATGTACCGTCCTGATTGTACCTTCGCTGATACCATTGTATATTTGTTCTGGATCATTGCAGTGCTATGGATGATCATTTTACATCAACACCACTATGCACTTCCCTACAGATACTCTTGCCATTATGTATCACCTAAATGGGCCATCTTCCACCATTTCTTGAAACTTTAGGCCTTCTTTAATCAAGACAGCCAATCCTCCACTTCCTCTGCCTACCTTACCCTCCTTACTATTATGTAACCCCCCCCATCCTGGGCAAATCAGGTGAGATCTAACCTCTTTCATAACCTTTGTTTTCATGTCTCCAACAATATCAGGTACAATTTCCCTTATACGATCCTTGAACTCCAGCTCTTTACCATTAACTATTTTACCTATGTGCATCTGAATACATTACTTTCAGCCTGACAGTACCATCTCCCAGCAATCCTTTCCTCTCTGTGGGGCTGTTCTGTACTCTAGCCTCATTTGGCATCTTGTTTTTTTTATTGTCTTCTGACTCTATTGTTTGCATTTCTTCCTCTCTTCCTTAATTAATGACAAATGATGGATATCCTACTAAATGTCTCTTTGTCTTTGAGCTCCTTAGCTTACCACAGGAACTCCTGGCTAGATGACTTCATGTCAAATGTAACCATACCTGCTTGCCCCCCTTATGTCTTGATTATATCCACTAATTCTCCCTTTGTATCACTGAAATTGCAATCTGGCAGTTCTATAAACTCCAGTAATATTTCATTAAGCATATCTTCTTTCTTTCATCTTTATCAGGTGCATGATACTTGAAACCAAAATAAACAGTGATTTATGTCTATTGATCTCAAGCTTCACTAATCTTTCTAATTTTGGCATCAACCACCTTTCAGCTAGATCCTTCAGTGTTGAATTGTCAACTTCTATGTCCCTCACTTCCTCTTAAAATCTTTCTTTCAGCTAAAACCCATTTATTACAATTGTATGCTCTGCAGCTTTTTGAACCTTTCATCAACTAGGCCATACACTTTCTTGGTTGTCCCATCTCTACCAGCGCATATAATTTTTTCTAAAGCATCACTTGATTTCCTTTGTACCTCTGTTTGTTCCTTACATCAGTCTTCATGCTTTGTGTCTGTTTATCAACTGTTGACATTTCTCCCTTTGCATCTATCTGTTCACTACTGTCAAAAGATTCTGTATGTGTATGAGTCCTTTCCTCTAAATGAGCAGCTGCTAAAGTTGCTCCTTCTGCACCTTCCCGTCTATTATTGTCAACAGATTCTGTAAGTGTTTTGGTTTCTTCCTACAACTGAACAGCATCTAGGAGATCTAAAAAAGGCCTATCAGGCCATGTTTGCTTTTTAACAAATTCACCTTCTTTCCCCTAAAGATGTACATCTTAGATCCCAACACTAAAATGAATTTTGGTAAAAACCCAGTGACTACATTTTTCAGATCCCTTGGTTCCTCTCTCATTTCTACCTAATGTTCCTATAACTTTTACCTAATGCTACCATTTAATATGCCTACCTACCTCTACCTAAAGCTCCTGTCTAATGCTTCTACTTACTACTTCTACCTACTCCTCTTCCTATTTTGCCAAAAGGCAGGGCTAGTGGATTGTGCTCACCACAGGGAAAGTCTAGAGTTATGAAGAATGAATTGTGTGTGCTAAGTGTCGTCAAGTGTTATGTGTGACAAGGAGAGACTGTATTTTTGTGGAAAGAATGCCAGCAGTCCTAGTGTGGATGATGCAGAAAGGAAAGACAGCTACCTGGCTCACTGTGCAGCCATCATTAACCCTCCAGATATCCAGGTGGGTAGTACCAATAACATACTTTCCTGGTCAGTCGCTGCCTATCAACTATAACTGCAGTAAGTTTGTCCCAGCTTTCTTATTCATTTCTCTGCCTTCTTTTACACCCCCTTTTTGGGGGGGAGTAATAAAGGTCTTAAATTAACCTCCCAAAGTACTTCTAGTAACAATAATGAAGTGTTTCTTTTCTCAAACCTATTTTCAAAGATTTTTTAGGGGGGCATTCTTATTTGGAGGTAAGATACAGGATGGGAGTTAGGGGTCTACTGAGGCCCCATCCAGAGGCAGTAACCACATCAAGTGAAGTGAATATGAAATTCTGTTTTTTTATGTTAGTTGAGTCGGCATGGGCAGTTGAAGCTCTAATCAAGGCCATCCCATCAGCACTATTCTTTATCTGTTCCTGACACTACTTTGCTTGTGCAGGAAAATGCAAACAAATATGAATAAAAGGTTAAAGGCTTAGGTAACTCATGCAACTCACCAATCACTCTCTAAAGTTACACTTTAGTCTTCCTGTTTTATCTAGTTTGGTAGGATAAAATGTTAGGCTCTAAGTCAAACTCTGCACCTTTCATTATGTTCTCTGAACAATATAAAACAACGGCAAAACAAAATCACTCAATATCCAATGCTAGTATCATGCATAACTAAAGTGGTATTTTGTAAAACTTTACATTCGAATGCAGACCAGAATTTCTTATAAGTTGTCTGGGTCAAATACTGTCATGACGACACTATCTTTTTTCCCTATGCCATTGCATCTCTTAAAACTAGCATCCAACTAAGGATTACACAGTCATGTTAGGGTCAGACAGCTACGAGCCAGAGTCACTTAGTGGAGGTGCGATAAGGGTGACTGGTCTGACTGTAATGACTTAACCTTTTCCCTGCACTTGAAAATGGCACTGGTTAAGGCCTTCTTGACAACCACGCACAGCTTAGTGAAACTGAAACGCCTTTTTCACTCCTCAGGCTTGTTATTCCTATGAAAATTAATATCAACAAATATATTTCCATAATGAAAGTCAATAGATTTAATGTAGACATAATAATGTCAGGATAACGTTTGACCGAAATGCTGGCAAAGAAATTACTGCCATTTTCCTGCAAAGGTATGCTCCTAAACTACACTTTTACAGGACATTTTTGGGACACAATTCGACTCCTATTCTCCTTCAACTAAGAATCAGTCATGCAATCTACATACACCTTGTGAAATACCATCTCTTCATTATAATAACTCAAAATACAAGAAAGAGAAACACTCAACTTATTTATCAAGCCTAAGTTATAGACAGCAACTAAGGTGTTGCTGGGCATCAATTGACTCAACACGAATATATTTTTTAATACTAATTATCAAATTTCGTTCTTAATTTAGCCAGCCTAAGGTATAGACAGCGACTAAGGTGTTGCTGGGCATCACTTGACTCACCTTAACACGAATATATTTCTTAATAATCATGATCAAATTTCGTTCATTTCGTGCGTTTTCGAATAAGTTAATGAGGTCATTGCTCTCTATACCACACAGTCGACATATACGGTCAAAATTGCCAACCGACCCCATAGTTACACACGACTCCTCGATCTCGTCTTCTTGGCAAGTGTAAACAAACAGCAAAGGAGCCTATGACCCCCGCGTTCGTGAGGTGATCCGGATTCATAAGGAGACTGCGTTCGTGAACTGATCCGGATGCATCAGGAGCCTAAGAACCCACTTTGATGAGCTAATTGGGATGCACAAGATGTCTTGAGACCAAGGTCTTTTGAGAGGAATTTTTATCAGGGGTACAAAGTGGCTTTCGGGTCCCTTTTTCTTCTCCATTAGTCAACCTGTTTTTCTCCATTACGGTTTTATGGCATGAGCTGTAAGGCCAAAATGGGTTGGAATGGAGAGCTCTGCTGAAATTTTCCATTTGCGGCAATATGCTCCTGTACTCAGTCCATGATTAATACAAATACTGTATATATGAATAGATTAAAAGAGGATCAGAGAGAAGAAAACACATTTGAACATCTTTGTTTATGCTACAATACAAGTAAGGGGAAATATTCCCCCATTGAAACATACCTCATATTGCAATACAGATAAGACAACTATTAGTAAAAAGTGAAAAAAGTAAGCTTAGTATTTCAAAAGAGGTCTGTTTTGTGAAAAATTTTGAATTGCACAGCATGACAATTAATTGTTCTGTCAATGTTTGATTAATTACTTAAGTAGCCTGGCCCAATCCAGAGACGTTGTAGACCTCAAATAATTCTCGTAATTCTCAGCTTAAGTTTGCTAAATGACCTCTACAAAAGCTACTACTGCTGGAATTGTTAATAGTGTTCTCAAGCTAACACAAATATTTGGAAACAGGTCACCAATTCTGTACTCTGTTATCAAGTTCAAGAGATCTAATGACCTTGAACAGTGCCTTTCCAAATTTTACTTTATGTGCTGAGGGTAAATGTTGTATTTCTCTCCCAAAATAATCACCGTTATGGTGATCAGGATATTGCTCTGATAGAGATCAAGCTTTTCTCATCACATCACTTCAGATATGGTGTGATATTCATAAGTTTCATTTCTTGTTTGATACTGCTGTGCTTTTCATAGTTTGATAAGAGTTGCTTTTCATACCCTACTTTTGTTTACATAGCGGGAGCCTACGGGGGTGATCGCCGGCGATACACAAGTCATGTGAGTTGATTTACTTTATGTCAAGAATGATAGGATATCTATTTAACTTTTACCTATAATTTATTCATTACTTAATGTCGCAAAGAAGTGTTATATTCATGTTTCCAGACTGTACCTTAGAGTTACGATGGGCCAAGTTTGGAAAGCAGCAGCTAAGTGATTCTATATCACAACACATGGTGAGATATTGCTACAAGATATCAAATTTGACAGCCAACTGCTGAACACCACTGAAGCGGACAGTTCACCTTGTTTCCCAAAACGTACCACACACACACTTCCTGAAGTCGGCCTCTTGTGCTGTCATGTCCTTCAAGTTAGCATCATGTGTGCTGTCATCATTACAGCCTTGTCCTCTTGTGCTGTCATGTTCTACAAGTTAGCATCATGTGTGCTGTCATCATGCACCCTGTCCTCTTGTGCTGTCATGTCCTTCAAGTTAGCATCAGGTGTGCTGTCATCATTGCAGCCTTGTCCTCTTGTGCTGTCATGTCCTCCAAGTTAGCATCAGGTGTGCTGTCATCATTGCAGCCTTGTCCTCTTGTGCTGTCATGTTCTACAAGTTAGCATCAGGTGTGCTGTCATCATTGCAGCCTTGTCCTCTTGTGCTGTCATGTTCTACAAGTTAGCATCAGGTGTGCTGTCATCATTGCAGCCTTGTCCTCTTGTGCTGTCATGTCCTCCAAGTTAGCATCATGTGTGCTGTCATCATTGCAGCCTTGTCCTCTTGTGCTGTCATGTTCTACAAGTTAGCATCAGGTGTGCTGTCATCATTGCAGCCTTGTCCTCTTGTGCTGTCATGTTCTACAAGTTAGCATCAGGTGTGCTGTCATCATTGCAGCCTTGTCCTCTTGTGCTGTCATGTCCTCCAAGTTAGCATCAGGTGTGCTGTCATCATTGCAGCCTTGTCCTCTTGTGCTGTCATGTCCTCCAAGTTAGCATCAGGTGTGCTGTCATCATTGCAGCCTTGTCCTCTTGTGCTGTCATGTCCTCCAAGTTAGCATCAGGTGTGCTGTCATCATTGCAGCCTTGTCCTCTTGTGCTGTCATGTCCTCCAAGTTAGCATCAGGTGTGCTGTCATCATTGCAGCCTTGTCCTCTTGTGCTTAAGTCCACCACATCAATGAAAAGGTTTTATTTCCATCTTTAAGTTTGAGATAACCAATTTGGCTTCATTCCAGTGGCATTTCCAGCTGTTTCGAAGTTTTGTAAGCTCGTGTGTGTGTGTGGAGAGTTTCTATGTTACTTCAACATCCAATGTAGATGATCTTGCTGCAATGATATATGCCCGCTAATATTTTATACTACACAGAAGACATCAACACAGGAACAAAAAGATTTCACATTTAATAAAACTCCATGGACTTTATTTCTTATTTTGGCCGTCAGATCGAGTTTTAGCTGCAAAAGAATTTACACATTCATCACGACCTGACCATCTTGTTTCAGATATGCATCCAACAGCATCACGTCCACATGGATGTATGACACCCGCAAGGTGAAGAAAAAACAAAATTGCAGATCATTGTTCTTGTATTTTTGTTTGTGCGACGTTGTAGTTTTCCGCCATATTTTTGCCCTACTAACAGGAATAGTATGTTCTTTCAGTGTAGCAGTTATCAACTGAGCAATACCTTCCCCTCTTTTATTGCTTCATCTGCAAACTTAAGAAATCTTCCTTGAATCTCATACTGCGTTTCATGTAAAAGTACATATCTGGAGAAATGTTGCTTGTTCAATATGGCAGGAATGTGGTGTGGCATCTACTGTTACTACAAAGTACTTTGCATACTGCCTCGCAAACAAAATGTTTTGTTTCACAAGATTCGAGCATTGTGCAATGAATTCGTTTTGTGATTCAGGGGTTAGAAAATGACCTTGAAGCCGCTCCTTTTCTGTGACTCCTCTACACTTAACACATGTTCCAGAAGGACGGGGTTATTTAGTCTTAAAAAGTTCCCATCGTTTGAATCACCAATTCGATTGGATGAACGACTAATTGCCAGGCAACGTTCTCCTAAGTATAGATCGACGATGTTCATTAAAAAGATTGTACCACCTATTTGCATCTTCAGTTTTGATTAACGCTTCTAACATGGTGTCAACTCCTGTCCCAGTCAGCAGGCACCTTTCTAGTTCTGGCCCAGCGAGGTAACATTCTCTACACACGACTATTTTCATTTTTCATGCTTTGGGATCCTGTACGAAAGTCTCCGCCACTTCCCATTAACATGCCAGCCTTCAGCAGATACCAGTATAATAGACTTAAACGCAGAAGTACTGGTCTTTAGCAGTCTTGTACCAGGATAATCAACAAGGAAGGCAATATATTGCCTCCCTATGTTGACTCCAGACAAGCCAGTCGCTTACACGTAGTTCTCCATTTGTGCTTTGAAATTTCAGTATGCTGTCTGGGAAAGCTCGATTGCAGGTGTCTGTCTTTTGAAAATGTTTTTTTGGCAGAAGGATGTGACCATTGGTAACATACTTTTCTATTTCCTTCTGAGATGGAAACTAGGTTGTGATACATCCAGTGTCAAGGCCTATATTATGATTACTCCTCTCGTTTTACAAATTCACTTTCATGACGCTTCACATGCCATGGTTCAATCAATTGACAGCACGTCGATCCGGGTATACCACATCGTTCCAATTCACTCTATTCCTTGCACGCCTTTCACCCTCCTGCATGGTCAGGTTCCGATCACTCAAAATCTTTTTCACTCCATCCCTCCACCTCCAATTTAGTCTCCCACTTCTCGTTCCCTCCACCTCTGACACATATATCCTCTTTGTCAATCTTTCCTCACTCATTCTCTCCATATGACCAAACCATTTCAAAACACACCCTTCTGCTCTCTCAATCAAACTCTTTTTATTACCACACATCTCTCTTAACCTTTCATTTCTTACTCGATCAAACCACCTCACACCACATATTGTCCTCAAACATCTCATTTCCAGCACATCCACCCTCCTCCGCACAACTCTATCCATAGCCAACGCCTCGCAACCATATAACATAGTTGGAACCACTACTCCTTCAAACATGCCCATTTTTGCTTTCCAAGATAACGTTCTCGACTTCAACACAATTTTCAACGCTCCCAGAACTTTCGCCCCCTCCCTCCACTTAAGCTTCCATGGGTCCATCCGCTGCCAAATCCACTCCCAGATATCTAAAACACTTCACTTCCTTCAGTTTTTCTCCAAACTTACCTCCCAATTGACTTGTCCCTCAACCCTACTGTACCTAATAACCTTGCTCTTATTCACATTTACTCTCAGCTTTCTTTTCTCACACACTTTACCAAATTCAGTCACCACTTCTGCAGTTTCCCACTCGAATCAGCCATCAGCGCTGTATCATCAGCGAACAACAACTGACTCACTTCCCAAGCTCTCTCATCCACAACAGACTGCATACTTGCCCCTCTTTCCAAGTTCTTGCATTCACCTCCCTAACAACCCCATCCATAAACAAATTAAACAACCATGGAGACATCACACACCCCTGCTGCAAACCAATATTCACTGAGAACCAATCACTTTCCTCTCTTCCTACTCGTACACATGCCTTACATCCTCGATAGAAACTTTTCACTGCTTCTAACAACTTGCCTCCCACACCATATATTCTTAATACCTTCCACAGAGCATCTCTATCAACTCTATCATATGCCTTCTCCAGATCCATAAATGCTACATACAAATCCATTTGCTTTTCTAAGTATTTCTCACACATTCTTCAAAGCAAACACCTGATCCACACATCCTCTACCACTTCTGAAACCACACTGCTCTTCCCCAATCTGATGCTCTGTATATGCCTTCACCCTCTCACTCAATACCCTTCCATATATTTTCTCAGGAATACTCAACAAACGTATGCCTCTGTAATTTGAGCACTCACTTTTTTCCCCTTTGCCTTTGTACAATGGCATTATGCAAGCGTTCTGCCAATCCTCAGGCACCTCACCATGAGTCATACATACATTAAATAACCTTACCAACCAGTCAACAATACAGTCACCCCCTTTTTTTTTTTAATAAATTCCACTGCAATACCATCCAAACCCGCTGCCTTGCCGGCTTTTATCTTCCACAAAACTTTTACTACCCCTTCTCTGTTTACCAAATCATTTTCCTTAACCCTTTCACTTTGCACACCACCTCGACCAAAACAACCTATATCTGCCACTCTTATCATCAAACACATTCATCATACCTTCAAAATACTCACTCCATCTCCTTCTCACATCACCAGTACTTGTTATCACCTCCCCATTTGCCCCTTCACTGATGTTCCCATTTGTTCCTTTGTCTGACGCATTTTATTTACCTCCTTCCAAAACATCTTTTTATTCTCCGTAAAATTTAATGATACTCTCTCACCCTAACTCATTTGCCCTCTTTTTCACCTCTTGCGCCTTTCTCTTGACCTCCTACCTCTTTCTTTTATTTATCTCCCAGTCATTTACATTTTTTCCCTGCAAAAATCGTTCAAATGCCTCTCTCTTCTCTTTCACTAATAATCTTACTTTTTCATCCCACCACTCACTACCTTTTCTAATCAACCCACCTCCCACTCTTCTCATGCCACAAGCATCTTTTGCGCAATCCATCACTGATTCCCTAAATACGTCCCATTCCTCCCCCACTCCCCTTACGTCCTTTGTTCTCACTTTTTTCCATTCTGTCCTCAGTCTCTCGTGGTACTTCCTCACACAAGGACCCTTCCCAAGCTCACATACTCTCACCACTCTCTTCACCCTATCATTCTCTCTACTTTTCTGAAAACCCCAACAAATCTTCACCTTCGCCTCCACAAGATAATGATCAGACACCCCTCCAGTTGCACCTCTCAGCACATTAACATCCAAAAGTCTGTCTTTCGCATGCCTACCAACAGCGACAAAGCGAAATAAAAAAATAAATTATATATATATATATATATATATATATATATATATATATATATATATATATATATATATATATATATATATTCTATTTTGCTTTATTTTATTTATTTATTTTGCTTTGTCGCTGTCTCCCGCGTTAGCGAGGTAGCGCAAGGAAACAGACGAAAGAATGGCCCAACCCACCCACATACACATGTATATACATACACGTCCACACACGCAAATATACATACCAATGCATCTCAATGTACACATATATATACACACACAGACATATACATATATACATATGTACATAATTCATACTGTCTGCCTTTATTTATTTCCATCACCACCTCGCCACACATGGAATAACATCCCCCTCCCCCCCATGTGTGCGAGATAGCGCTAGGAAAAGACAACAAAGGCCCCATTCGTTCACACTCAGTCTCTAGCTGTCATGTAATAATGCACTGAAAACCACAGTTCCTTTTCCACATCCAGGCCCCACAGAACTTTCCAGTGTTTACCCCAGACGCTTCATATGCCCTGGTTCAATTCATTGACAGCACGTCGACCCCGGTATACCACATCGATCCAATTCACTCTATTCCTTGCACGCCTTTCACTCTCCTGCATGTTCAGGCCCCGATCACTCAAAATCTTTTTCACTCCATCTTTCCACCTCCAATTTGGTCTCCCACTTCTCATCGTTCCCTCTACCTCTGACACATATATCCTCTTGGTCAATCATTCCTCACTCTTTCTCTCCATGTGACCAAACCATTTCACAACACCCTCTTCTGCTCTCTCAACCACACTCTTTTTATTTCCACACATCTCTCTTACCCTATTATTACTTACTCGATCAAAC
This sequence comes from Panulirus ornatus, assembly GCF_036320965.1. Lineage (NCBI taxonomy): Eukaryota > Metazoa > Arthropoda > Malacostraca > Decapoda > Palinuridae > Panulirus > Panulirus ornatus. The sequence continues at coordinate 24,762,755 of NC_092286.1, read as the reverse complement.
CACCTCACACCACATATTGTCCTCAAACATCTCATTTCCAGCACATCCACACTCCTGAGCACAACTCTATCCATAGCCCACGCCTCGCAACCATACAACATTGTTGGAACCACTATTCCTTCAAGCATAACCATTTTTGCTTTCCGAGATAATGTTCTCGACTTCCACACATTCTTCAAGGCTCCCAGGATTTTCGCTCCCTCCCCCACCCTATGATTCACTTCCGCTTCCATGGTTCCATCCGCTGCCAGATCCACTCCCAGATATCTAAAACACTTTACTTCCTCCAGTTTTTCTCCATTCAAACTTACCTCCCAATTGACTTGACCCTCAACCCTACTGTACCTAATAACCTTGCTCTTATTCACATTTACTCTTAACTTTCTTCTTTCACATACTTTACCAAACTCAGTCCCCAGCTTCTGCAGTTTCTCACATGAATCAGCCACCAGCGCTGTATCATCAGCGAACAACAACTGACTCACTTCCCAAGCTCTCTCATCCACAACAGACTGCATACTTGCCCCTCTTTCCAAAAACACTTGTATTCACCTCCCTAACAACCCCATCCATGAACAAATTAAACAACCATGGAGACATCACACACCCCTGCCGCAAACCTACATTCACTGAGAACCAATCACTTTCCTCTCTTCCTACACGTACACATGCCTTACATCCTCGATAAAAACTTTTCACTGCTTCTAAGAACTTGCCTCCCACACCATATATTCTTAGTACCTTCCACAGAGCATCTCTATCAACTCTATCATATGCCTTCTCCAGATCCATAAATGCTACATACAAATCCATTTGCTTTTATAAGTATTTCTCAACAACATTCTTCAAAGCAAACACCTGATCCACACATCCTCTACCACTTCTGAAACCACACTGCTCTTCCCCAATCTGATGCTCTGTACATGCCTTCACCCTCTCAATCAATACCCTCCCATACAATTTACCAGGAATACTCAACAAACTTATACCTCTGTAATTTGAGCACTCACTTTTATCTCCTTTGCCTATGTACAATGGCACTATGCATGCGTTCCGCCAATCCTCAGGCACCTCACCATGAGTCATACATACATTAAATAACCTTACCAACCAGTCAACAATACAGTCATCCCCTTTTTTAATAAATTCCAGTGCAATACCACCCAAACCCGCTGCCTTGCCGGCTTTCATCTTCCGCAAAGCTTTTACTATCCCTTCTCTGTTTACCAAATCATTTTCCCTAACCCTTTCACTTTGCACACCACCTCGACCAAAACACCCTATATCTGACACTCTATCATCAAACACATTCAACAAACCTTCAAAATACTCACTCCATCTCCTTCTCATATCACCACTACTTGTTATCACCTCCCCATTAGCCCCTTTCACTGAAGTTCCCATTTGTTCCCTTGTCTTATGCTCTTTATTTACCTCCTTCCAAAACATCTTTTTATTCTCCCTAAAATTTGATGATACTCTCTCACCCCAACTCTCATTTGCCCTCTTTTTCACTTCTTGCACCTTTCTCTTGACCTCCTGCCTCTTTCTTTTATACAACTCACAGTCATTTGCATTATTTCCCTGCAAAAATCGTCCAAATGATTCTTTCTTCTTTTTCATTAATAATCTTACTTCTTCATCCCACCACTCTCTACCCTTTCTAATCTGCCCACCTCCCACGCTTCTCATGCAACAAGCATCTTTTGTGTAAGCCATCACTGCTCCCCTAAATACATCCCATTCCTCCCCTACTCCCCTTACCTCCCCCACTCCCCTGAGGGAATAATTGGTATGGATGGGGTGTTCAGTGTTGTAAATGGAAATGTTGAAGAACCTGTAGATTTATGTGCTGAAAAAGGACTGGTGATTGGGAATACCTGGTTTAAAAAGAGAGATATACATAAGTATACGTATGTAAGTAGGAGAGATGGCCAGAGAGCGTTATTGGATTACGTATTAATTGATAGGCGCGCGAAAGAGAGACTTTTCGATGTTAATGTGCTGAGAGGTGTAACTGGAGGGATGTCTGATCATTATCTTGTGGAGGCGAAGGTGAAGATTTGTAGAGGTTTTCAGAAAAGAAGAGTGTTGGGGTGAAAAGAGTGGTGAGAGTAAGTGAGCTTGGGAAGGAGACTTGTGTGATGAAGTACCGGGAGAGACTGAGTACAGAATGGAAAAAGGTGAGAACAAAGGAGGTAAGGGGAGTGGGGGAGGAATGGGATGTATTTAGGGAAGCAGTGATGGCTTGCGCAAAAGATGCTCGTGGCATGAGAAGAGTGGGAGGTGGGTTGATTAGAAAAGGTAGTGAGTGGTGGGATGAAGAAGTAAGAGTATTAGTGAAAGAGAAGAGAGAGGCATTTGGACGATTTTTGCAGGGAAAAAATGCAAATGAGTGGGAGATGTATAAAAGAAAGAGGCTGGAAGTCAAGAGAAAGGTGCAAGAGGTGAAAAAGAGGGCAAATGAGAGTTGGGGTGAGAGAGTATCATTAGATTTTAGAGAATAAAAAGATGTTTTGGAAGGAGGTAAATAAAGTGCGTAAGACAAGGGAGCAAATGGGAACTTCAGTGAAGGGAGCTAATGGGGAGGTGATAACAAGTAGTGGTGATGTGAGAAGGAGATGGAGTGAGTATTTTGAAGGTCTGTTGAATGTGTTTGATGATAGAGTGGCAGATATAGGTTGTTTTGGTCGAGGTGGTGTGCAAAGTGAGAGGGTTGGGGAAAATGATTTGGTAAACAGAGAAGAGGTAGTAAAAGCTTTGCGGAAGATGAAAGCCGGCAAGGCAGCGGATTTGGATGGTATTGCAGTGGAATTTATCATAAAGGGGATGACTGTATTGTTGACTGGTTGGTAAGGTTATTTAATGTATGTATGACTCATGGTGAGGTGCCTGAGGATTGGCGGAATGCTTGCATAGTGCCATTGTACAAAGGCAAAGGGGACAAAGGTGAGTGCTCAAATTACAGAGGTATAAGTTTGTTGAGTATTCCTGGTAAATTGTATGGGAGGGTATTGATTGAGAGGGTGAAGGCATGTACAGAGCATCAGATTGGGGAAGAGCAGTGTGGTTTCAGAAGTGGTAGAGGATGTGTGGATCAGGTGTTTGCTTTGAAGAATGTATGTGAGAAATACTTAGAAAAGCAAATGGATTTGTATGTAACATTTATGGATCTGGAGAAGGCATATGATAGAGTTGATAGAGATGCTCTGTGGAAGGTACTAAGAATATATGGTGTGGGAGGCAAGCTGTTAGAAGCAGTGAAAAGTTTTTATCGAGGTTGTAAGGCATGTGTACGTGTAGGAAGAGAGGAAAGTGATTGGTTCTCAGTGACCGTAGGTTTGCGGCAGGGGTGTGTGATGTCTCCATGGTTGTTTAATTTGTTTATGGATGGGGTTGTTAGGGAGGTGAATGCAAGAGTTTTGGAAAGAGGGGCAAGTATGCAGTCTGCTGTGGATGAGAGAGCTTGGGAAGTGAGTCAGTTGTTGTTCGCTGATGATACAGCGCTGGTGGCTGATTCATGTGAGAAACTGCAGAAGCTGGTGACTGAGTTTGGTAAGGTGTGTGAAAGAAGGAAGTTAGGAGTAAATGTGAATAAGAGCAAGGTTATTAGGTACAGTAAGGTTGAGGGTCAAGTCAATTGGGAGGTAAGTCTGGAGAAAAACTGGAGGAAGTAAAGTGTTTTAGATATTTGGGAGTGGATCTGGCAGCGGATGGAACCATGGAAGCAGAAGTGAATCATAAGGTGGGGGAGGGGGCGAAAATTCTGGGAGCCTTGAAGAATGTGTGGAAGTCGAGAACATTATTTCGGAAAGCAAAAATGGTTATGTTTGAAGGAATAGTGGTTCCAACAATGTTGTATGGTTGCGAGGCGTGGGCTATGGATAGAGCTGTGCTCAGGAGGGTGGATGTACTGGAAATGAGATGTTTGAGGACAATGTGTGGTGTGAGGTGGTTTGATCGAGTAAGTAATGTAAGGGTAAGAGAGATGTATGGAAATAAAAAGTGTGGTTGAGAGAGCAGAAGAGGGTGTTTTGAAATGGTTTGGTCATATGGAGAGAATGAGTGGGGAAAGATTGACCAAGAGGATATATGTGTCGGAGGTGGAGGGAACGAGAAGTGGGAGACCATATTGGAGGTGGAAAGATGGAGTGAAAAAGATTTTGAGTGATCGAGGCCTGAACATGCAGGAAGGTGAAAGGCGTACAAGGAATAGAGGGAATTGGAACGATGTGGCATACCGGGGTCGACGTGCTGTCAATGGATTGTACCAGGGCATGTGAAGCGTCTGGGGTAAACCATGGGAAGTTGTGTGGGGCCTGGATGTGGAAAGGGAGCTGTGGTTTCGGTGCATTATTACGTGACAGCTAGAGATTGAGTGTGAACGAATGGGGCCTTTGTTGTCTTTTCCTAGCGCTACCTCGCACACATGAGGGGGGAGGGAGTTGTTTTTCCATGTGTGGCGGGGTGGCGATGGGAATAAATAAAGGCAGACAATATGAATTATGTACATGTGTACATATGTATATGTCTGTGTGTGTATATATATGTGTACTGTTACGAACTCAATACTTATTCGAGCAAGGTCGCCAGTAACATATGTTACAAATACTACTGATCCTTGTCTTGCAAGGACGTTATGGATTTGTCAAGTTGCACAACTCAGGATAACACAATAATAAAGGTATGGGATGGAATTAAAGACCAGCATTACATTAAATCTACTTATAATGAAAGAATTCAAGTGTACAAAGATAGGTACATAAATCAAGCATCAATCATTTACGTTAACACTAAACATGAGTCAACATTGAACATGAGTTAACATCGAACATGAGTTAACATTGAACATGAGTTAACATTGAACATGAATTAACATCGAACATGGGTTAACATTTAACATGAGTTAACATTGAACATGAGTTAACATTGAACATGAGTTAACATTGAACATGAGTTAACATTGAACATGAATTAACATCGAACATGGGTTAACATTTAACATGAGTTAACATTGAACATGAGTTAACATCAAACATGGGTTAACATTTAACATGAGTTAACATTGAACATGGGTTAACATTGACCATGAGTTAACATTGAACATGAGTTAACATTGAACATGAGTTAACATTTGTACATGAGTTAATATTCCAGATAAAGATTTCAAGCCAGGAGATCTCTTTCCTTTATGACAGTTCTTCGATAACATTACACTGATAATTAAAACGGGCTTACAGGCTTATAGCACAGTACTAAGGTAACGGGCTTACAGCACAGCAGGGCTTACAGCAGGGGTGGACCACTTGCCTGTCTGGGCTAGAGAGAGAGAAAACTCAGCGGGTGTCATGGGTATATATTACAGTGAAGACAAGCGTTCGCCCTGCTAGCTATAACGCTACCCTTGATTGGCTATGGGACTAAGAGCAATTCTGATTGGTTGAAGGAACCGTCACACAAACTGCGTAGATCCCCTTGATTGGCTAGGGGACTAAGAGCAATTTTGATTGGTTGGAGGAACCGTAGCTCAAACTGCGTAGATCACCCTCCCTCTCGTTTAAGCCTACAGCGTTGACATGTCCAGTACGGTGGTAAAAGATTCCGCAGCTGATGACAACTTAATCACCGCCTCGCCTCGGAGAAGGTGTGCTCAAGGACAAATGACCATCTGGTTTCAAAATCAAATTAAGATTAAATTATTAAGCCTAATGCTTGGTGTGAACTGAAGCTCCGAGGACGTCTCAGAGGGAGGCCTTAATCCTCGTCCTGCTAAGTAATAACACAATACACAAGGACACACACACACACACATATTATATACACGAACATGTGAGTACACGCACACACGTTCGTAACAGTACATTAAGATGTATAGGTATGTATATGTGCGTGTGTGGACGTGTATGTATATACATGTGTATGGGGGTGGGTTGGGCCATTCTTTCGTCTGTTTCCTTGCGCTACCTCGCTAACGCGGGACACAGCGACAAAGCAAAATGAATAAATAATATATATATATATATATATATATATATATATATATATATATATATATATATATATATGTATATATTTTTTTTTTTTTTGCTTTGTCGCTGTCTCCCGCGTTTGCGAGGTAGCGCAAGGAAACAGACGAAAGAAATGGCCCAACCCACCCCCATACACATGTATATACATACGTCCACACACGCAAATATACATACCTACACAGCTTTCCATGGTTTACCCCAGACGCTTCACATGCCCTGATTCAATCCACTGACAGCACGTCAACCCCGGTATACCACATCGCTCCAATTCACTCTATTCCTTGCCCTCCTTTCACCCTCCTGCATGTTCAGGCCCCGATCACACAAAATCTTTTTCACTCCATCTTTCCACCTCCAATTTGGTCTCCCTCTTCTCCTCGTTCCCTCCACCTCCGACACATATATCCTCTTGGTCAATCTTTCCTCACTCATTCTCTCCATGTGCCCAAACCATTTCAAAACACCCTCTTCTGCTCTCTCAACCACGCTCTTTTTATTTCCACACATCTCTCTTACCCTTACGTTACTTACTCGATCAAACCACCTCACACCACACATTGTCCTCAAACATCTCATTTCCAGCACATCCATCCTCCTGCGCACCACTCTATCCATAGCCCACGCCTCGCAACCATACAACATTGTTGGAACCACTATTCCTTCAAACATACACATTTTTGCTTTCCGAGATAATGTTCTCGACTTCCACACATTCTTCAAGGCTCCCAGAATTTTCGCCCCCTCCCCCATCCTATGATCCACTTCCGCTTCCATGGTTCCATCCGCTGCCAGATCCACTCCCAGATATCTAAAACACAATATATATATATATATATATATATATATATATATATATATATATATATATATATATATATATATATATATATATATATTTATTATACTTTGTCGCTGTCTCCCGCATTTGCGAGGTAGCGCAAGGAAACAGACGAAAGAAATGGCCCAACCCCCCCCATACACATGTATATACATACGTCCACACACGCAAATATACATACCTACACAGCTTTCCATGGTTTACCCCAGACGCTTCACATGCCTTGCTTCAATCCACTGACAGCACGTCAACCCCGGTATACCACATCGCTCCAATTCACTCTATTCCTTGCCCTCCTTTTACCCTCCTGCATGTTCAGGCCCCGATCACACAAAATCTTTTTCACTCCATCTTTCCACCTCCAATTTGGTTTCCCTCTTCTCCTTGTTCCCTCCACCTCCGACACATATATCCTCTTGGTCAATCTTTCCTCACTCATCCTCTCCATGTGCCCAAACCACTTCAAAACACCCTCTTCTGCTCTCTCAACCACGCTCTTTTTATTTCCACACATCTCTCTTACCCTTACGTTACTCACTCGATCAAACCACCTCACACCACACATTGTCCTCAAACATCTCATTTCCAGCACATCCATCCTCCTGCGCACGACTCTATCCATAGCCCACGCCTCGCAACCATACAACATTGTTGGAACCACTATTCCTTCAAACATACCCATTTTTGCTTTCCGAGATAATGTTCTCGACTTCCACACATTCTTCAAGGCCCCCAGGATTTTCGCCCCCTCCCCCACCCTATGATCCACTTCCACTTCCATGGTTCCATCCGCTGCCAGATCCACTCCCAGATATCTAAAACACTTCACTTCCTCCAGTTTTTCTCCATTCAAACTCACCTCCCAATTTATATATATATATATATATATATATATATATATATATATATATATATATTTTTTTTTTTTTTTTTTCATACTATTCGCCATTTCCCGCGTTTGCGATGTAGCGTTAAGAACAGAGGACTGGGCCTTAGAGGGAAAATCCTCACCTGGCCCCCTTCTCTGTTCCTTCTTTTGGAAAATCAAAAAAAAACGAGAGGGGAGGATTTCCAGCCACCCGCTCCCTCCCCTTTTAGTCGCCTTCTACGACACGCAGGGAATACGTGGGAAGTATTCTTTCTCCCCTATCCCCAGGGATAATATATATATATATATATATATATATATATATATATATATATATATATATATATATATATATATATATATATATATATATTGGAAATGATCACAATTTTGCGCGTGATCAAGATATTCCTATGAGTCCACGGTGAAAATGAAACACGATAAGTTCCCAAGTTTACTTTCGTGTAATAATCACATCATCAGGGGAGACACAAGAGAGAAATATAAGTCAGTTGATATACATCGAAGAAACGAAGCTAGGACGCCATTTGGTGAACATGGATAGGGCTCATGGGATCTGGCAGCGGATGGAACCATGGAAGCGGAAGTGAATCATAGGGTGGGGGAGGGGGCGAAAATCCTGGGAGCCTTGAAGAATGTGTGGAAGTCGAGAACATTATCTCGGAAAGCAAAAATGGGTATGTTTGAAGGAATAGTGGTTCCAACAATGTTGTATGGTTGCGAGGCGTGGGCTATGGATAGAGTTGTGCGGAGGAGGGTGGATGTGCTGGAAATGAGATGTTTGAGGACAATGTGTGGTGTGAGGTGGTTTGATCGAGTAAGTAATGTAAGGGTAAGAGAGATGTGTGGAAATAAAAAGAGCGTCGTTGAGAGAGCAGAGGAGGGTGTTTTGAAATGGCTTGGGCACATGGAGAGAATGAGTGAGGAAAGATTGACCAAGAGGATACATGTGTCGGAGGTGGAGGGAACGAGGAGAAGTGGGAGACCAAATTGGAGGTGGAAAGATGGAGTGAAAAAGATTTTGTGTGATCGGGGCCTGAACATGCAGGAGGGTGAAAGGCGGGCAAGGAATAGAGTGAATTGGCTCGATGTGGTATACCGGGGTTGACGTGCTATCAGTGGATTGAATCAGGGCATGTGAAGCGTCTGGGGTAAACCATGGAAAGTTGTGAGGGGCCTGGATGTGGAAAGGGAGCTGTGGTTTCGGGCATTATTGCATGACAGCTAGAGACTGAGTGTGTACGAATGGGGCCTTTGTTGTCTTTTCCTAGCGCTACCTCGCACACATGAGGGGGGAGGGGGATGGTATTCCATGTGTGGCGAGGTGGCGATGGGAATAAATAGAGGCAGACAGTATGAATTATGTACATGTGTATATATGTATATGTCTGTGTTTGTATATATGTGTGTACATTGAGATGTATAGGTAAGTATATTTGCGTGTGTGGACGTGTATGTATATACATGTGTATGTGGGTGGGTTGGGCCATTGTCTCTGTCTGGGGTAAACTATGGAGAGTTCTGTTGTGCTGGATTGGGTAGGGAGCTGTGGTCCCGGTGCATTACACATGACAGCTAGTCCGGCCTTCTACTAGCATCAAATAGCACACATGACAGCTGGACTGGCCTTCTACTAGCATCAAATAGCACACACCGTCTGGATCCTTGACACACGCTTGGCTGTTGTTTCCCACATCATCTGTGTAGCGCCCGGCCCCTTGAGGATGGGCTTTTTATGATGCATCCTTCTCTCGAACTGCCAATATGGACCAATTCTCTTCCTTCGTCGGTGTGTCTTCCCTTCCTTCACGTCTACAAACACTTGCGAGGTATTGACTGATTCATATTCTCTTTTCCTTGCGCCCCGAGATGGCCCTGAATGGGCCATGTTGCTTGGGTACTTCTCATCTCGGTCGCGATACAAAAAGAAGGAAGCCTCTGTGTTCACATGGACATCCACACAGTTATCTATCAACAACAACAACAACAACAACAACAACAACAAGGACTTTCAGCCTTAAAGTGATACAAAGTAACGCAACAATGGGTTTCTATGGCCAATTTCTTTCACCTTCACACCTCACCCATACCTTGTATTAGCTAGTGTGTGTGTGTGTGTGTGTGTGTGTGTGTGTGTGTGTGTGTACATATACATGAGAGTAAAGACTTAATACATATATATATATATACAATGTTAAGACGAGGGGCAACGCGAGTGTCTCCCCGTAACACACAAACAGCCATCGTAAACAATAATGAACTTCGCTAGTGAGAACTTGTCCTCTTCGTCTCCTTCTACAGTCTTGACCGTGAGTGTTCGTCGGTGTCGTAATCTCTCACCTCAACGAACTATGACTGAAATGTTCTTGCGTTGTTTTCCCCATCCATAATAACTACTGTGTGTGTGCAGACGTTTTAAACGCTGCACAGAACGCATTGAAAGACGGACGTGTTGTGAGCGCTGCCGCGTTGGTCGACATCACTTAGCAAATTGTCGTACTGGCTGCGCCGTCAACCATGTCCACTGTAGGAAATGTATGACGAGATGTGGCACGAGAGCCGCTGGCACAGTAGGATCTGAGTCTTACGTAATCAGGGTGAGCAGGCCAGCTAGTGTGTGTGTGTGTGTGTGTGTGTGTGTGTGTGTGTTGGGTTAGTTACCAACATCTGACGAAATGGCCATCGTTTGAGGATGAATATTAACGTTAGACTGGATCATAGTTGATTAAGAAGGTCTCAAAACATTAACATGTTCCTCCTCCAAAGAAAGAGTCACATGCTATAGATACTGTAATACCATAGTATGGCAACTGTGCCAAGTTAAGATACTGTAATACAACAGTATGGCAACTATGTCAACGTAAGGTTAGGCTTCCTCCATACTAATGTGGCTTTTCCATCCATAACGCGGGTCCGGTGGCTCACAGCGTTACGTCTAGTCCAGTGAGTCGCATGTGTGGTCACTACGTTACGTCTGGTCCAGTGAGTCGGCTGTGTGGTCACTACGTTCATCGTGTACTGGAATAAGATCCTTCGCATAAGACATTACCTGTCGTCGTATCCGTCCGCCGGAATCGTAAGTAGAAGCGATTGTGTCGTGTGGCGTCGTACGGTCTATTATTGTGTCCGGCGACCGTTACTGCTGAGCTCAGAATCTGTCGACGTCAGATACCCGCCTTTTGTAGCTCACTTTGAGGCGCCAGAGCGTCCCAATGTGTGTATATGGCCAGGGCGTCGTACGACTGGCGTCAGTGTGACAGCAGCTCCTGGTGGTAACGCCTACACATAATGAAAACCACGTCAGCTGATGAGAGGAATTTTGGAGTGACTTGATTGAGCTGTACACACAACACACTCATGCCTCTGTAACATCAACATCAACAGACGATAGTGATAAAGGGGAAAAGAAATTATGCGTATGTCATACAACCAGAAATCCTGAAAGAAAAGGAAGAAACACAGACTCCTACAACCTCAGGAGCACGGAAAGAATGTTGAGTATTCCTGGTAAATTATATGGGAGGGTATTGATTGAGAGGGTGAAGGCATGTACAGAGCATCAGATTGGGGAAGAGCAGTGTGGTTTCAGAAGTGGTAGAGGATGTGTGGATCAGGTGTTTGCTTTGAAGAATGTATGTGAGAAATACTTAGAAAAGCAAATGGATTTGTATGTAGCATTTATGGATCTGGAGAAGGCATATGATAGATTTGATAGAGATGCTCTGTGGAAGGTATTAAGAATATATGGTGTGGGAGGCAAGTTGTTAGAAGTAGTGAAAAGTTTTTATCGAGGATGTAAGGCATGTATACGTGTAGGAAGAGAGGAAAGTGACTGGTTCTCAGTGAATGTAGGTTTGCGGCAAGGGTGTGTGATGTCTCCATGGTTGTTTAATTTGTTTATGGATGGGATTGTTAGGGAGGTAAATGCAAGAGTTTTGGAAAGAGGGGCAAGTATGAAGTCTGTTGTGGATGAGAGAGCTTGGGAAGTGAGTCAGTTGTTGTTCGCAAGGAAACAGACGAAAGAATGGCCCAGCCCACCCACTTACACATGTAAATACATAAACGCCCACACACGCACATATACATGCCTATACATTTCAACGTATACATACAAGTACATATACAAACATATACATATATACGTATGTGCATATTCATCCATGCTGCCTTCATCCATTTTCGCCGCCACCCCGCCACACATAGCACACATGACAGCTAGACTGGCCTTCTACTAGCAGCAAATAGCACACATGACAGCTAGACTGGCCTTCTACTAGCATCAAATAGCACATATGACAGCTAGACTAGCCTTCTACTAGCATCAAATAGGACACATGACAGCTAGACTGGCTTTCTTCTAGCATCAAATAGCACACATGACAGCTAGACTGGCCTTCTACTAGCATCAAATAGCACGGCTGACAGCTAGTCTGGCCTTCTACTAGCACCAAATAGCATACATGACAGCTAGACTGGCCTTCTACTAGCACCAAATGGAACACATGACAGCTAGACTGGCCTTCTACTAGCATTACATAGCACACATGACAGCTAGACTGGCTTTCTACTAGCATCAAATAGCACACATGACAGCTAGAATATCCTTCTACTAGCATCAAATAGCACACATGACAGCTAGACTGGCCTTCTACTAGCATCAAATAGCACACATGTCAGGTAGAATGGCCTTCTACTAGCATCAAATAGCACACATGACAGCTAGACTGGCCTTCTACTAGCATCAAATAGCACACATGACAGCTAGACTGGCCTTCTACTAGCATCAAATAGCACACACCGTCTGGATCCTTGGCACACGCTTGGCTGCCGTTTCCCACATCATCTGTGTAGCGCCCGGCCTCTTGAGGATGGGCTTTTTATGATACCTCCTTCTCTCGAACTGCCAATATGGACCAATTCTCTTCCTTCGTCGGTGTGTCTTCCCTTCCTTCACGTCTACAAACACTTGCGAGGTATTGACTGATTCATACTCTCTTTTCCTTGCGCACCGAGATGGCCCTGAATGGGCCATGTTGCTTGGGTACTTCTCATCTCGGTCGCGATACAAAAAGAAGGAAGCCTCTGTGTTCACATGGACATCCACACAGTTATCTATCATCAACAACAACAACAACAACAACAACAACAACAACAACAAGGACTTTCAGCATCAAAGTGATACAAAGTAACGCAACAATGGGTTTCTATGGCCAATTTCTTTCACCTTCACACCTCACCCATACCTTGTATTAGCTAGTGTGTGTGTGTGTGTATGTCTGTTTGTGTGTGTGTGTGTGTGTGTGTGTGTGTGTGTGTGTGTGTACATATACATGAGAGTAAAGACTTAATACATATATATATACAAGGTTAAGACGAGGGGCAACGCGAGTGTCTCCCCGTAACACACAAACAGCCATCGTAAACAATAATGAACTTCGCTAGTGAGAACTTGTCCTCTTCGTCTCCTTCTACAGTCTTGACCGTGAGTGTTCGTCGGTGTCGTAATCTCTCACCTCAACGAACTATGACTGAAATGTTCTTGCGTTGTTTTCCCCATCCATAATAACTACTGTGTGTGTGCAGACGTTTTAAACGCTGCACAGAACGCATTGAAAGACGGACGTGTTGTGAGCGCTGCCGCGTTGGTCGACATCACTTAGCAAATTGTCGTACTGGCTGCGCCGTCAACCATGTCCACTGTAGGAAATGTATGACGAGATGTGGCACGAGAACCGGTGGTACAGTAGGATCTGAGTCTTACGTAATCAGGGTGAGCAGGCCAGCTAGTGTGTGTGTGTGTGTGTGTGTCTGTGTGTGTGTGTGTTGGGTTAGTTACCAACATCTGACGAAATGGCCATCGTTTGAGGATGAATATTAACGTTAGATTGGATCATAGTTGATTAAGAAGGTCTCAAAACATGAACATGTTCCTCCTCCAAAGAAAGAGTCACATGCTATAGATACTGTAATACCATAGTATGGCAACTGTGTCAAGTTAAGATACTGTAATACAACAGTATGGCAACTATGTCAACGTAAGGTTAGGCTTCCTCCATACTAATGTGGCTTTTCCATCCATAACGCGGGTCCGGTGGCTCACAACGTTACGTCTAGTCTAGTGAGTTGGATGTGTGGTCACAACGTTACGACTGGTCAGTGAGTCGGATGTGTGGTCACAACGTTACGTGTGGTCCAGTGAGTCGGATGTGTGGTCACTACATTCATCGTGTACTGGAATAAGACCCTTCGCATAAGACATTACCTGTCGTCGTATCCGTCCGCCGGAATCGTAAGTAGAAGCGATTGTGTCGTGTGGCGTCGTACGGTCTATTATTGTGTCCGGCGACCGTTACTGCTGAGCTCAGAATCTGTCGACGTCAGATACCCGCCTTTTGTGGCTCACTTTGAGGCGCCAGAGCGTCCCAATGTGTGTATATGGCCAGGGCGTCGTACGACTGGCGTCAGTCTGACAGCAGCTCCTGGTGGTAACACCTACACATAATGAAAACCACGTCAGCTGATGAGAGGAATTTTGGAGTGACTTAATTGAGCTGTGCACACAACACACCCAAGCCTCTGCAACATCAACATCAACAGACGATAGTGATAAAGGGGAAAAGAAATTATGCGTATGTCATACAACCAGAAATCCTGAAAGAAAAGGAAGAAACACAGACTCCTACAACCTCAGGAGCACGGGAAGAATGTTGAGTATTCCTGGTAAATTATATGGGAGGGTATTGATTGAGAGGGTGAAGGCATGTACAGAGCATCAGATTGGGGAAGAGCAGTGTGGTTTCAGAAGTGGTAGAGGATGTGTGGATCAGGTGTTTGCTTTGAAGAATGTATGTGAGAAATACTTAGAAAAGCAAATGGATTTGTATGTAGCATTTATGGATCTGGAGAAGGCATATGATAGATTGATAGAGATGCTCTGTGGAAGGTATTAAGAATATATGGTGTGGGAGGCAAGTTGTTAGAAGCAGTGAAAAGTTTTTATCGAGGATGTAAGGCATGTGTACGTGTAGGAAGAGAGGAAAGTGATTGGTTCTCAGTGAATGTAGGTTTGCGGCAGGGGTGTGTGATGTCTCCATGGTTGTTTAATTTGTTTATGGATGGGGTTGTTAGGGAGGTGAATGCAAGAGTTTTGGAAAGAGGGGCAAGTATGCAGTCTGTTGTGGATGAGAGAGCTTGGGAAGTGAGTCAGTTGTTGTTCGCAAGGAAACAGACGGAAGAATGGCCCAGCCCACCCACTTACACATGTAAATACATAAACGCCCACACACGCACATATGCATACCTGTACATTTCAACGTATGCATACATATACATATACAAACATATACATATATACGTATGTGCATATTCATACATGCTGCCTTCATCCATTTTCGCCGCCACCCCGCCACACATGAAATGGTTACCCCCCCCCCCCCCCCCCGCGTGCGCGCGAGGTAGCGTTAGGAAAAGACAACAAAGGCCACATTCGTTCACACTCAGTCTCTAGCTGTCATGTAATAATGCACCGAAACCACAGCTCCCTTTCCACATCCAGGCCCCACAGAACTTTCCATGGTTTACCCCAGACGCTTCACATGCCCTGGTTCAATCCATTGACAGCACACGTCGACCCCGGTGATATACATCTTGGTTACATCCACACACATTTAGACACCCCAATCTGAGCCTTCGAGGAGGATGAGCACTCTTCGCATGACTCCATCTTTTTCCCCTTTTAGAAAGTTAAAATACAAGGAGGGAGTATATATGTATATATATATATATATACGAGCAAAGTGCATATGAACGCGCACCTTCATAGAACATACAAACCTCTAACAGCCAGGATCGAACCCGGGACCCCTGTGCAACAGGAGGGAGCGTTACCGCTAGGCTATGATCGCCTGTAATAGGAACGAAGGGTATTCGAGTACATAGTATTCGAATAGTCATATCGCTATTAGGGACGATCATAGCCTTGCGGTAGCGCTCCCGCCTGTTGCACAAGGGTCCCGGGTTTGATCCTCGCTGTCGGAGATTTGTATGATATATATATATATATATATATATATATATATATGCATTATTACATGACATCTAGAGACTGAGTGTGAATGAATGGGGTCTTTGTTGTCTTTTCCTACCGCTACCTCGCACACATGAGGGGGGAGGGGGTTGTTATTCCACGTGTGGCGAGGTGGCGATGGGAATGAATAAAGGCAGACAGTATGAATTATGTACATATGTATATATGTATGTGTCTGTGTGTGTATATATATGTGTACATTGAGATGTATAAGTATGTATATTTGCGTGTGTGGACGTGTATGTATATACATGTGTATGTGGGTGGGTTGGGCCATTCTTTCGTCTGTTTCCTTGCGCTACCTCGCTAACGCGGGAGACAGCGACAAAGCAAAATATAAATATATATATATATTATATATATATATATATATATATATATATATATATATATATATATATATATATATATATATATATATATATATATTGAAGGCTGTATAATCCACTTATATGAACATGACTTGGAGGTGTGCGTGATGTTTGTAGCAAATGCCTGACCAAGACTACATCAAGTACAGTGTCTGGTTGCAGGTGACGATCATCAACACCGAAGAAAACGCGACCATCATCATCATGGCTTGTTCATAAAGCAGACACTTGGATGACTATGACCGGCGAACGTACGTCTCACTGCAAAGATGATGAAGTTGACATTGTTGGCAAAAAAAAAAGCGTTGCTGTAAAGATGAGTAAGTTACCCATTGGTAAAGGGTAACTGGTAGCAGAACGACTCAGACATGATGTGTTGTATGAAGCAATCATGGCAACTTTGACAGAGCACATTAAGTTGATGACAGATAAACCTGCATCCACTTATTACCCGATGGCTTTTGTCCTGTCATAACCACAGTCTCCGGCCCTCTCATCAAAACCGAAATATATTTTCATTCTTTCGGTTTACAGGAAAATACATGTCTTGTGGAGGCGCGGGTGAGGATTTTTAGAAGTTTTCAGAAAGAGAACATGGGAGGAGAGGAGAGTGAGTGGGCTTGGAAACGAGACTGAGTGTAGAATGGCAAAAGGTGAAAGCAAATGACGCGAGGGTGAGGAATGGGATGTATTTAGGGAAGCAGTGATGGCTTGCGCAAAAGATGCTTGTGGCATGAGAAGCGTGGGAGGTGGGTTGATTAGAAAAGGTAGTGAGTGGTGGGATGAAGAAGTAAGATTATTGGTGAAAGAGAAGAGAGAGGCATTTGTACGATTTTTGCAGGGAAAAGATGCAAATGAGTGGGAGATGTATAAAAGGAAAATGCAGGAGGTCAAGACAAAGGTGCAAAGGTGAAATAGAGGGCAAATGAGAGTTGGGGTGAGAGAGTATCATTAAATTTTAGGGAGAATAAAAAGATGTTTTGGAAGGAGGTAAATAAAGTGCGTAAGACAAGGGAGCAAATGGGAACTTCAGTGAAGGGGGCTAATGGGGAGGTGATAACAAGTAGTGGTGATGTGAGAAGGAGATGGAGTGAGTATTTTGAAGGTTTGTTGAATGTGTTTGAGGATAGAGTGGCAGATATAGGGTGCTTTGGTCGAGGTGGTGTGCAAAGTTAGAGGGTTAGGGAAAATGATTTGGTAAACAGAGAAGAGGTAGTAAAAGCTTTGCGGAAGATGAAAGCCGGCAAGGCAGCAGGTTTGGATGGTATTGCAGTGGTATTTATTAAAAAAGGGGGTGACTGTATTGTTGACTGGTTGGTAAGGTTATTTAATGTATGTATGATTCATGGTGAGGTGCCTGAGGATTGGCAGAATGCTTGCATAGTGCCATTGTACAAAAGCAAAGGGGATGAGAATTAGTGCTCAAATTACAGAGGTATAAGTTTATTGAGTATTCCTGGTAAATTATATGGGAGGGTATTGATTGAGAGGGTGAAGGCATGTACAGAGTATCAGATTGGGGAAGAGCAGTGTGGCTTCAGAAGTGGTAGAGGATGTGTGGAGCAGGTGTTTGCTTTGAAGAATTTTTTTTTTTTTTTTTTTTTTTTTTTTTTTTTTTTTTTTTTTATACTTTGTCGCTGTCTCCCGCGTTTGCGAGGTAGCGCAAGGAAACAGACGAGAGAAATGGCCCAAACCCCCCCCCCCCCCATACACATGTACATACACACATCCACACACGCAAATATACATACCTACACAGCTTTCCATGGTTTACCCCAGACGCTTCACATGCCTTGATTCAATCCACTGACAGCACGTCAACCCCTGTATACCACATCGCTCCAATTCACTCTATTCCTTGCCCTCCTTTCACCCTCCTGCATGTTCAGGCCCCGATCACACAAAATCTTTTTCACTCCATCTTTCCACCTCCAATTTGGTCTCCCTCTTCTCCTCGTTCCCTCCACCTCCGACACATATATCCTCTTGGTCAATCTTTCCTCACTCATTCTCTCCATGTGCCCAAACCATTTCAAAACACCCTCTTCTGCTCTCTCAACCACGCTCTTTTTATTTCCACACATCTCTCTTACCCTTACGTTACTTACTCGATCAAACCACCTCACACCACACATTGTCCTCAAACATCTCATTTCCAGCACATCCATCCTCCTGCGCACAACTCTATCCATAGCCCACGCCTCGCAACCATACAGCATTGTTGGAACCACTATTCCTTCAAACATACCCATTTTTGCTTTCCGAGATAATGTTCTCGACTTCCACACATTTTTCAAGGCTCCCAAAATTTTCGCCCCCTCCCCCACCCTATGATCCACTTCCGCTTCCATGGTTCCATCCGCTGACAGATCCACTCCCAGATATCTAAAACATTTCACTTCCTCCAGTTTTTCTCCATTCAAACTCACCTCCCAATTGACTTGACCCTCAACCCTACTGTACCTAATAACCTTGCTCTTATTCACATTTACTCTTAACTTTCTTCTTCCACACACTTTACCAAACTCAGTCACCAGCTTCTGCAGTTTCTCACATGAATCAGCCACCAGCGCTGTATCATCAGCGAACAACAACTGACTCACTTCCCAAGCTCTCTCATCCCCAACAGACTTCATACTTGCCCCTCTTTCCAGGACTCTTGCATTTACCTCCCTAACAACCCCATCCATAAACAAATTAAACAACCATGGAGACATCACACACCCCTGCCGCAAACCTACATTCACTGAGAACCAATCACTTTCCTCTCTTCCTACACGTACACATGCCTTACATCCTCGATAAAAACTTTTCACTGCTTCTAACAACTTGCCTCCCACACCATATATTCTTAATACCTTCCACAGAGCATCTCTATCAACTCTATCATATGCCTTCTCCAGATCCATAAATGCTACATACAAATCCATTTGCTTTTCTAAGTATTTCTCACATACATTCTTCAAAGCAAACACCTGATCCACACATCCTCTACCACTTCTGAAACCGCACTGCTCTTCCCCAATCTGATGCTCTGTACATGCCTTCACCCTCTCAATCAATACCCTCCCATATAATTTACCAGGAATATTCAACAAACTTATACCTCTGTAATTTGAGCACTCACTCTTATCCCCTTTGCCTTTGTACAATGGCACTATGCACGCATTCCGCCAATCCTCAGGCACCTCACCATGAGTCATACATACATTAAATAACCTTACCAACCAATCAACAATACAGTCACCCCCCTTTTTAATAAATTCCACTGCAATACCATCCAATCCTGCTGCCTTGCCGGCTTTCATCTTCCGCAAAGCTTTTACTACCTCTTCTCTGTTTACCAAATCATTTTCCCTAACCCTCTCACTTTGCACACCACCTCGACCAAAACACCCTATATCTGCCACTCTGTCATCAGACACATTCAACAAACCTTCAAAATACTCATTCCATCTCCTTCTCACATCACCATCACTTGTTATCACCTCCCCATTTACGCCCTTCACTGAAGTTCCCATTTGCTCCCTTGTCTTACGCACTTTATTTACCTCCTTCCAGAACATCTTTTTATTCTCCCTAAAATTTAATGATACTCTCTCACCCCAACTCTCATTTGCCCTTTTTTTCACCTCTTGCACCTTTCTCTTGACCTCCTGTCTCTTTCTTTTATACTTCTCCCACTCAATTGCATTTTTTCCCTGCAAGAATATATGTGAGAAATACTTAGAAAAGCAAATGGATTTGTATGTAGCATTCATGGATCTGGAGGAGGCATATGCTAGAGTTGATAGAGACGCTCTGTGGAAGGTATTAAGAATATATGGTGTGGGAGGCAAGTTGTTAGAAGCATTCATGTGAGAAACTGCAGAAGCTGGTGTGTGAAAGTGTGTGAAAGAAGAAAGTTAAGAGTAAATTTGAATAAGAGCAAGGTTATTAGGTACAGTAGGGTTGAGGGTCAAGTCAATCTGGAGGTAAGTTTGAATGGAGAAAAACTGGAGGAAGGAAAGTGTTTTAGATATCTGGCAGTGGATCTGGCAGCGGATTGAACCATGGAAGCGGAAGTGAATCATAGGGTGGGGGAGGGGGCGAAAATTCTGGGAGCCTTGAAGAAATTTTGGAAGACGAGAACATTATCTCGGAAAGCAAAAATGGGTATGTTTGAAGGAATAGTGGTTCCAACAATGTTGTATGGTTGCGAGGCGTGGGCTATGGATAGAGTTGTGCGCAGGAGGATGGATGTGCTGGAAATGAGATGTTTGAGGACAATATGTGGTGTGAGGTGGTTTGATCGAGTAAGTAATATAAGGATAAGAGAGATGTGTGGAAATAAAAAGAGTGTGGTTTAGAGAGCAGAAGAGGGTGTTTTGAAATGGTTTGGTCACATGGAGAGAATGGGTGAGGAAAGATTGACCAAGAGGATATATGTGTCAGAGGTGGAGGGAACGAGGAGAAGTGGGAGACCAAATTGGAGGTGGAAAGATGGAGTGAAAAAGATTTTGAATGATCGGGGCCTGAACATGCAGGATTGTGAAAGGCGTGCAAGGAATAAAATGAGTTGGAACGATGTGGTATACTGGGGTCGACTTTCTGTCAATGGATTGAACCAGGGCATGTGAAGCGTCTGGGGTAAACCATGGAAAGTTGTGTGGGGCCTGGATGTGGAAAGGGAGCTGTGGTTTCTGTGCATTACACATGACAGCTAGACTGGCCTTCTAGTAGCATCACATAATACACATGACAGCTAGACTGGCCTTCTACTAGCATCAAATAGCACACATGACAGCTAGACTGGCCTTCTATTAGCATCAAATAGCACACATGACAGCTAGACTGGCCTTCTTCTAGCACCAAATAGCACACATGACAGCTAGACTGGCCTTCTATTAGCATCACATAGCACACATGACAGCTAGACTGGCCTTCTACTAGCACCAAATAGCACACATGACAGCTAGACTGGCCTTCTACTAGCACCAAATAGCACACATGACAGCTAGACTGGCCTTCTATTAGCATCAAATAGCACACATGACAGCTAGACTGGCCTTCTACTAGCATCAAAAAACACACATGACAGCTAGACTGGCCTTCTACTAGCATCAAATAGCACACATGACAGCTAGACTGGCCTTCTACTAGCATCAAATAGCACACATGACAGCTAGACTGGCCTTCTACTAGCATCAACTAGCACAATTGACAGCTAGACTGGCCTTGTACTAGCACCAAATAGCGCACATGACAGCTAGACTGGCCTTCTACTAGCATCAAATAGCACACATGACAGCTAGACTGGCCTTCTACTAGCATCAAATAGCACACACCGCCTGGATCCTTGACACACGCTTGGCTGTTGTTTCCCACATCATCTGTGTAGCGCCCGGCCCCTTGAGGATGGGCTTTTTATGATGCCTCCTTCTCTCGAACTGCCAATATGGACCAATTCTCTTCCTTCGTCGGTGTGTCTTCCCTTCCTTCACGTCTACAAACACTTGCGAGGTATTGACTGATTCATACTCTCTTTTCCTTGCGCCCCGAGATGGCCCTGAATGGGCCAAGTTGCTTGGGTACTTCTCATCTCGGTCGCGATACAAAAAGAAGGAAGCCTCTGTGTTCACATGGACATCCACACAGTTATCTATCATCAACAACAACAACAACAAGAACAACAACAACAAGGACTTTCAGCCTCAAAGTGATACAAAGTAACGCAACAATGGGTTTCTATGGCCAATTTCTTTCACCTTCACACCTCACCCATACCTTGTATTAGCTAGTGTGTGTGTGTGTGTGTGCGTGTGTGTGTGTGCGTGTGTACATATAAATGAGAGTAAAGACTTAATACATATATATATACAAGGTTAAGACGAGGGGCAACGCGAGTGTCTCCCCGTAACACACAAACAGCCATCGTAAACAATAATGAACTTCGCTAGTGAGAACTTGTCCTCTTCGTCTCCTTCTACAGTCTTGACCGTGAGTGTTCGTCGGTGTCGTAATCTCTCACCTCAACGAACTATGACTGACATGTTCTTGCGTTGTTTTCCCCATCCATAATAACTACTGTGTGTGTGCAGACGTTTTAAACGCTGCACAGAACGCATTGAAAGACGAACGTGTTGTGAGCGCTGCCGTGTTGGTCGACATCACTTAGCAAATTGTCGTACTGGCTGCGCCGTCAACCATGTCGACTATAGGAAATGTATGACGAGATGTGGCACGAGAACCGGTGGCAGAGTAGGATCTGAGTCTTACGTAATCAGGGTGAGCAGGCCAGCTAGTGTGTGTGTGTGTGTGTGTGTGTGTGTGTGTGTTGGGTTAGTTACCAACATCTGACGAAATGGCCATCGTTTGAGGATAAATATTAACGTTAGATTGGATCATAGTTGATTAAGAAGGTCTCAAAACATTAACATGTTCCCTCTCCAAAGAAAGAGTCACATGCTATAGATACTGTAATACCATAGTATGGCAACTGTGCCAAGTTAAGATACTGTAATACAACAGTATGGCAACTATGTCAACGTAAGGTTAGGCTTCCTCCATACTAATGTGGCTTTTCCATCCATAACGCGGGTCCGGTGGCTCACAACGTTACGTCTGGTCTAGTGAGTTGGATGTGTGGTCACTACGTTACGACTGGTCCAGTGAGTCGGATGTGTGGTCATTACGTTCATCGTGTACTGGAATAAGATCCTTCGCATAAGACATTACCTGTCGTCGTATCCGTCCGCCGGAATCGTAAGTAGAAGCGATTGTGTCGTGTGGCGTCGTACGGTCTATTATTGTGTCCGGCGACCGTTACTGCTGAGCTCAGAATCTGTCGACGTCAGATACCCGCCTTTTGTGGCTCACTTTGAGGCGCCAGAGCGTCCCAATGTGTGTATATGGCCAGGGCGTCGTACGACTGGCGTCAGTGTGACAGCAGCTCCTGGTGGTAACGCCTACACATAATGAAAACCACGTCAGCTGATGAGAGGAATTTTGGAGTGACTTGATTGAGCTGTACACACAACACACTCATGCCTCTGCAACATCAACATCAACAGACGATAGTGATAAAGGGGAAAAGAAATTATGCGTATGTCATACAACCAGAAATCCTGAAAGAAAAGGAAGAAACACAGACTCCTACAACCTCAGGAGCACGGAAAGAATGTTGAGTATTCCTGGTAAATTATATGGGAGGGTATTGATTGAGAGGGTGAAGGCATGTACAGAGCATCAGATTGGGGAAGAGCAGTGTGGTTTCAGAAGTGGTAGAGGATGTGTGGATCAGGTGTTTGCTTTGAAGAATGTATGTGAGAAATACTTAGAAAAGCAAATGGATTTGTATGTAGCATTTATGGATCTGGAGAAGGCATATGATAGATTGATAGAGATGCTCTGTGGAAGGTATTAAGAATATATGGTGTGGGAGGCAAGTTGTTAGAAGCAGTGAAAAGTTTATATCGAGGATGTAAGGCATGTGTACGTGTAGGAAAAGAGGAAAGTGATTGGTTCTCAGTGAATGTAGGTTTGCGGCAGGGGTGTCTGATGTCTCCATGGTTGTTTAATTTGTTTATGGATGGGGTTGTTAGGGAGGTGAATGCAAGAGTTTTGGAAAGAGGGGCAAGTATGCAGTCTGTTGTGGATGAGAGAGCTTGGGAAGTGAGTCAGTTGTTGTTCGCAAGGAAACAGACGAAAGAATGGCCCAGCCCATCCACTTACACATGTGAATACATAAACGCCCACACACGCACATATACATGCCTATACATTTCAACGTATACATACATGTACATATAGAAACATATACATATATACGTATGTGCATATTCATACATGCTGCTTTCATCCATTTTCACCGCCAGCCCGCCACACATGAAATGGCAACCCCCCCCCCCCCCCCCCCCGCGTGCGCGCGAGGTAGCGTTAGGAAAAGACAACAAAGGCCACATTCGTTCACACTCAGTCTCTAGCTGTCATGTAATAATGCACCGAAACCACAGCTCCCTTTCCAAATCCAGGCCCCACACAACTTTCCATGGTTTACCCCAGACGCTTCACATGCCCTGGTTCAATCCATTGACAGCACACGTCGACCCCGGTGATATACATCTTAGTTACATCCACACACATTTAGACACCCCAATCAGAGCTTTCGAGGAGGATGAGCACTCTCCGCATGAATCCATCTTTTTCCCCTTTTAGAAAGTTAAAGTACAAGGAGGGAGTATATATATATATATCATTATAATACTTTGTCGCTGTCTCTCGCGTTTGCGAGGTAGCGCAAGGAAACAGACGAAAGAAATGGCCCAACCCCCCCCCCCCCCATACACATGTATATACATACGTCCACACACGCAAATATACATACCTACACAGCTTTCCATGGCTTACCCCAGACGCTTCACATGCCTTGATTCAATCCACTGACAGCACGTCAACCCCGGTATACCACATCGCTCCAATTCACTCTATTCCTTGCCCTCCTTTCACCCTCCTGCATGTTCAGGCCCCGATCACACAAAATCTTTTTCACTCCATCTTTCCACCTCCAATTTGGTCTCCCTCTTCTCCTTGTTCCCTCCACCCCCGACACATATATCCTCTTGGTCAATCTTTCCTCACTCATCCTCTCCATGTGCCCAAACCACTTCAAAACACCCTCTTCTGCTCTCTCAACCACGCTCTTTTTATTTCCACACATCTCTCTTACCCTTACGTTACTCACTCGATCAAACCACCTCACACCACACATTGTCCTCAAACATCTCATTTCCAGCACATCCATCCTGCTGCGCACAACTCTATCCATAGCCCACGCCTCGCAACCATACAACATTGTTGGAACCACTATTCCTTCAAACATACCCATTTTTGCTTTCCGAGATAATGTTCTCGACTTCCACACATTCTTCAAGGCCCCCAGAATTTTCACCCCCTCCCCCACCCTATGATCCACTTCCGCTTCCATGGTTCCATCCGCTGCCAGATCCACTCCCAGATATCTAAAACACTTCACTTCCTCCAGTTTTTCTCCATTCAAACTCACCTCCCAATTGACTTGACCCTCAACCCTACTGTACCTAATAACCTTGCTCTTATTCACATTTACTCTTAACTTTCTTCTTCCACACACTTTACCAAACTCAGTCACCAGCTTCTGCAGTTTCTCACATGAATCAGCCACCAGCGCTGTATCATCAGCGAACAACAACTGACTCACTTCCCAAGTTCTCTCATCCCCAACAGACTTCATACTTGCCCCTCTTTCCAAGACTCTTGCATTTACCTCCCTAACAACCCCATCCATAAACAAAATAAACAACCATGGAGACATCACACACCCCTGCCGCAAACCTACATTCACTGAGAACCAATCACTTTCCTCTCTTCCTACACGTACACATGCCTTACATCCTCGATAAAATCTTTTCACTGCTTCTAACAACTTTCCTCCCACACCATATATTCTTAATACCTTCCACGGAGCATCTCTATCAACTCTATCATATGCCTTCTCCAGATCCATAAATGCTACATACAAATCCATTTGCTTTTCTAAGTATTTCTCACATACATTCTTCAAAGCAAACACCTGATCCACACATCCTCTACCACTTCTGAAACCACACTGCTCTTCCCCAATCTGATGCTCCGTACATGCCTTCACCCTCTCAATCAATACCCTCCCATATAATTTACCAGGAATACTCAACAAACTTATACCTCTGTAATTTGAGCACTCACTCTTATCCCCTTTGCCTTTGTACAATGGCACTATGCACGCATTCCGCCAATCCTCAGGCACCTCACCATGAGTCATACATACATTAAATAACCTTACCAACCAGTCAACAATACAGTCACCCCCTTTTTTAATAAATTCCACTGCAATACCATCCAAACCTGCTGCCTTGCCGGCTTTCATCTTCCGCAAAGCTTTCACTACCTCTTCTCTGTTTACCAAATCATTTTCCCTAACCCTCTCACTTTGCACACCACCTCGACCAAAACACCCTATATCTGCCACTCTATCATCAAACACATTCAACAAACCTTCAAAATACTCACTCCATCTCCTTCTCACATCACCACTACTTGTTATCACCTCCCCATTTGCGCCCTTCACTGAAGTTCCCATTTGCTCCCTTGTCTTACGCACTTTATTTACCTCCTTCCAGAACATCTTTTTATTCTCCCTAAAATTTAATGATACTCTCTCACCCCAACTCTCATTTGCCCTTTTTTTCACCTCTTGCACCTTTCTCTTGACCTCCTGTCTCTTTCTTTTATACATCTCCCACTCAATTTCATTTTTTCCCTGCAAAAATCGTCCAAATGCCTCTCTCTTCTCTTTCACTAGTACTCTTACTTCTTCATCCCACCACTCACTACCCTTTCTAATCAACCCACCTCCCACTCTTCTCATGCCACAAGCATCTTTTGCGCAATCCATCACTGATTCCCTAAATACATCCCATTCCTCCCCCACTCCCCTTACTTCCATTGTTCTCACCTTTTTCCATTCTGTACTCAGTCTCTCCTGGTACTTCCTCACACAAGTCTCCTTCTCAAGCTCACTTACTCTCACCACCCTCTTCACCCCAACATTCACTCTTCTTTTCTGAAAACCCATACAAATCTTCACCTTAGCCTCCACAAGATAATGATCAGACATCCCTCCAGTTGCACCTCTCAGCACATTAACATCTAAAAGTCTCTCTTTCGCACGCCTGTCAATTAACACGTAATCCAATAACGCTCTCTGGCCATCTCTCCTACTTGCATAAGTATACTTATGTATATCTCGCTTTTTAAACCAGGTATTCCCAATCATCAGTCCTTTTTCAGCACATAAATCTACAAGCTCTTCACCATTTCCATTTACAACACTGAACACCCCATGTATACCAATTATTCCCTCAACTGCCACATTACTCACCTTTGCATTCAAATCACCCATCACTATAACCCGGTCTCGTGCATCAAAACCACTAACACATTCAGCTGCTCCCAAAACACTTGCCTCTCTTGATCTTTCTTCTCATGCCCAGGTGCATATGCACCAATAATCACCCACCTCTCTCCATCAACTTTCAGTTTTACCCATATTAATCGAGAATTTACTTTCTTACACTCTATCACATACTCCCACAACTCCTGTTTCAGGAGTATTGCTACTCCTTCCCTTGCTCTTGTCCTCTCACTAACCCCTGACTTTACTCCCCAGACATTCCCAAACCACTCTTCCCCTTTACCCTTGAGCTTCGTTTCACTCAGAGCCAAAACATCCAGCTTCCTTTCCTCAAACATACTACCTATCTCTCCTTTTTTCACATCTTGGTTACATCCACACACATTTAGGCACCCCACTCTGAGCCTTCGAGGAGGATGAGCACTCCCCGCGTGACTCCTTCTTCTGTTTCCCATTTTAGAAAGTTAATACAATATATATATATATCTTTTCTTTCTCTTTCATACTATTCGCCATTTCCCGCGATAGCGAGGTAGCGTTAAGAACAGAGGACTGGGCCTTTGAGGGAATATGTATATATATATATATATATATATATATATATATATATATATATGTATATATATATATATATATATATATATATATATATATATATATATATATATATACATATATATATATATATATATATATATATATATATATATATATATATATATATATATATATATATATATATATATATATATACATATATATATATATATATATATATATATATATATATATATATATATATATATATATATATATATGTATATATATATATATATATATATATATATATATATATATATATATATATATATATATATATATATATATATATATATATATATATATATATATATATGAACAAAGTGCATATGAACGCGCACCTTCATAGAACATTCAAACCTCTAACAGCCAGGATCGAGTACATAGTATTCGAGTAGTCATATCGCTATTAGTGGCGATCATAGCCTAGTGGTAGCGCTCCCGCCTGTTGCACAGGGGTCCCGGGTTTGATCCTCGCTGTCGGAGATTTGTATGATGTATATATATATATATATATATATATGCATTATAACATGACAGCTAGAGACTGAGTGTGAACGAATAGGGCCTTTGTTGTCTTTTCCTAGCGCTACCTCGCACACATGCGGGGGGAGGGGGTTGTTATTCCATGTGTGGCGAGGTGGCGATGGGAATAAATGAAGGCAGATAGTATGAATTATGTGTGTGTATATATGTGTGTACATCGAGATATATAGATATGTATATTTGCTTGTGTGGACGTGTATGTATATACATGTGTATGTGGGTGGGTTGGGCCATTGTTTCGTCTTGTTTCCTTGCGCTACCTCGCTAAAGCGAGAGACAGCGACAAAGCAAAATAATGATAATAATAATAATGATAATATATATATATATATATATATATATATATATATATATATATATATATATATATATATATATATATATATATATATATTGAAGGCTGTATAATCCACCTATATGAACATGACTTGGAGGTCTGTGTGATGTTTGTAGCAAATGCCTGACCAAGACTACATCAAGTACAGTGTCTGGTTGCAGGTGACGATCATCAACACCGAAGAAAACGCGCGACCATCATCATCATGGCTTGTTCAGAAAGCAGACACTTGGATGACTGTGACCGGCGAACGTACATCTCACTGCAAAGATGATGAAGTTGATATTGTTAGCAAAAAAAAAGGCGTTGCTGTAAAGATGAGTAAGTTACCCATTGGTAAAGGGTAACTGGTAGCAGGACGACTTAGACATGATGTGTTGTATGAAGCAATCATGGCAACTTTGACAGAGCACATTAAGTTGATGACAGATAAACCTGCATCCACTTATTACCCGATGGCTTTTGTCCTGTCATAACCACAGTCTCCGGCCCTCTCATCAAAACCGAAATATAATTTCGTTCTTTCGGTTTACAGGAAAATACATGTCTTGTGGAGGCGAGGGTGAGAATTTGTAGAAGTTTTCAAAAAGAGAACATGGGGAGGAGAGTGAGTGGGCTTGGAAACGAGACTGAGTGTAGAATGGCAAAAGGTGAAAGCAAATGACGTGAGGGTGAGGAATGGGATGTATTTAGGGAAGCAGTGATGGCATGTGCCATGCGAAAGGTGGGAGGTGGGTAGAGTAGGAAGAGTAATGAGTGGTTGGATGAAGATTGCTAGTGAAAGAGAGAGGCGTTTGGACGGTACTTACCGCTAAACCTAATAACCATGCTCTTATTCACATTTACTCCTCAACTTTCCCTGTTCACACACTTCTCCAATTTTACAGTTTCGAACTCGAATGAGCCACCAGAGCTGTATCATCGGCAAACAACGGACTCGCTTCTCAGGCCCTCTTATCCCCAATAGACTGTATACTCTCCCTTCTTTGGAACACTTGCATTTACCTTCCTAACCGCCCCATCCATAAACAAATTAAACAACCATGGGGACATCACATACCCCTGCAGCAGACCGATCTTCTCTGGGAACCAACCACTTTACTCTTACTTTACACACACTTTATACCATTAAAAAAAAAGGACCTAGCAGCTTACCTTTCACACCATACATTCTTTAGACCTTCCATAAAGCATCTTTATCAACCCTATCATATGCCTTTTCCAGATCAATAAATGCCACATACAAATCCATCTGTTTTTCTAAGTATTTTACTCACACATTCTTCAAAGCAAA
Source organism: Panulirus ornatus (assembly GCF_036320965.1). Taxonomy (NCBI): domain Eukaryota; kingdom Metazoa; phylum Arthropoda; class Malacostraca; order Decapoda; family Palinuridae; genus Panulirus; species Panulirus ornatus. Next base: position 24,732,796 of record NC_092286.1, on the reverse strand, counting down.
CACCTGATCCACACATCCTCTACCACTTCTGAAACCACACTGCTCCACCCCAGTCTGATGCCCTGTACATACCTTCACCCTCTCAATCAATAAACCCCCCCCCCCTCCACACACACACACACACACACACACACACACACATACACACACACACACACACACACGCACACACACACACACACAACTTACCCGGTATATTCAACAAACTTATACCTCTGTAATTTGAACACTTATTCCCCTTGCCTTTATACAGTGGCACTATACATGCACTCCGCCAAAATTCCGTATTAAGATTACTTTCACCTGTACTATTGTATCATTGAATCTTCTATTATTAAATACACAAAGAATTATAATCTTAATATTAGTGATGGTCTATACAAATTAGATAACTTTATTGTTGATAAAATTTGTATGTTTTGGACAATCACATTTTTACCAAATGGCGTCCTAGCTTCGTCTCTTTGATGTATATCACCTGACTTATATTTCTCTCTTGTGTCTCCCTTGATGATGTGATTATTACACGAAAGTGCACTTGGGAACTTATCGTGTTTCATTTTCCCCGTGGACTCATAGGAATATTTTGATCACGCACAAAATTGTGATCCTTTCCAATTTTTCCTAGCTTCGTCTCTTCGATGTGTATCAACTGACTTATATTTCTCTCTTGTGTCTCCCCTGATGATGTGATTATTACACGAAAGTGCACTTGGGAACTTTTCGTGTTTCATTTTCCCCCGTGGACTCGTAGGAATATTTTGATCACGCACAAAGTTGTGATCCTTTCCAATTTTTCCTAGCTTCGTCTCTTCGATGTGTATCAACTGACTTATATTTCTCTCTTGTGCCTCCCCTGATGATGTGATTATTACACGAAAGTGCACTTGGTAACTTACCGTGTTTCATTTTCCCAGTGGACTCATCGGAATGTCTTGATCACGCGCAAAATTGTGATCCTTTCTAATATATATATATATATTCGTCATTTCCTGTGTTTTACTAGTAGCGCAAGGAGCAGACGAAGACCCCCCCATAGACCTTCCCCCGACCGTCTTGAGTATGTTTACAGAGACGTCCTTTAATATGTCCCGGGTTTCCGCAGGAGTGTAGGCGGCCCAAGCATACCCCAGCATGAAGACCCATGGTGCGAGGTTCACCAGGGGAGCCGTGGCCGCCCCTCGCCTCCTGCAGGAGGGCCTGCCACCCACCGGTAGCCGATCCGTGGCCGCCCCTCGCCTCCTGCAGGAGGGCCTGCCACCCACCGGTAGCCGATCCGTGGCCGTCCCTCGCCTCCTGCAGGAGGGCCTGCCACCCACCGGTAGCCGATCCGTGGCCGCCCCTCGCCTCCTGCAGGAGGGCCTGCCACCCAGCGGTTGCCGATGGTTGGTGTGGGTGTGTACGGCTTGCCTGGTGTTGGCCTTCGTCAGGGGACAAGGTATGATACAGTGGACCTCACTCATGATATCTACAGGGGCGTGACCACGACGGAGACCCCTACGTCAGGAGGGAGGCGCCCTTGGCCCTCCATCCGTCAGGCTGAAGCATTTTGTTGCTGGCCACAGTGAGCCCTTCGTCCTGGTCATGCCGCTGATGTCACAACCAGTGTACTAGTATGATGTCACAACCAGTGTACTAGTATGATGTCACAACCAGTGTACTTGTATGATGTCACAACCAGTGTACTAGTATGATGTCACAACCAGTGTACTAGTATATGTAATGATGTCAAAACCATTTATAGTACATATGTAATGATGTACATAATATTGCTTTACAGTACATGTACAGAAGCATGTATTAATGTGTCTGTATTTCATTCTCTCACCTGGCCCACCCTGGCACACCGTGGACCTCACTCCCGGCCCACCATCCTGCCTGGCCCACCCTGGCACACCGTGGCCCTCACTCCCGGCCCACCCTCCTGCCTGGCCCACCCTGGCACACCACGGGCCTCACTCCCGGCCCACCATCCTGCCTGGCCCACCCTGGCACACCGTGGGCCTCACTCTCGGCTCACTGTCCTACCTGGCCCACCCTGGACAACCGTGGGCCTCACTCCCGGCCCACCGTCCTGCCTGGCCCACCCTGGCCCACCGTGGGCCTCACTATCACCTTACAGAAGCGGACCCCTTCCCCAGGCTGGGCCGCTCAGATGGTTAGTACAACCACCTGTTGCTGACCCCTCACTACCACCACCTGTTGCTGACCCCTCACCACCACCACCTGCTGCTGACCCCTCACTACCACCACCTGTTGCTGACCCCTCACTACCACCACCTGTTGCTGACCCCTCACTACCACCACCTGTTGCTGACCCCTCACTACCACCACCTGCTGCTGACCCCTCACCACCACCACCTGCTGCTGACCCCTCACTACCACCACCTGCTGCTGACCCCTCACCACCACCACCTGCTGCTGACCCCTCACCACCACCACCTGCTGCTGACCCCTCACTACCACCACCTGCTGCTGACCCCTCACTACCACCACCACCTGCTGCTGACCCCTCACTACCACCACCACCTGTTGCTGACCCCTCACTACCAACACCTACTGCTGACCCCTCACTACCACCACCTGTTGCTGACCCCTCACTACCACCACCTGCTGCTCACCCCTCACTACCACCACCTGTTGCTCACCCCTCACTACCACCACCTGTTGCTCACCCCTCACTACCACCACCTGTTGCTCACCCCTCACTACCACCACCTGTTGCTCCTGTTTATATAACATTTCTAGTGACACTCACCAACTTATGCATTTCCATTACTTCATTTTCCACATATTTCGTTTGTTATATCATGTAACCTCAAGCCTGGTGTTTATGTATACCATAAGATGACTGGTTCACTACCATAGTGGTCCTCCTTCTACATGATCATGTGTCTGGTTCCTCAGTGTTTATGTATACCATAAGATGACTGGTTCACTACTGGTCCTCCTCCTACATGACCATGTGTCTGGTTCCTCAGTGTTTATGTATACCATAAGATGACTGGTTCACTACCATAGTGGTCCTCCTTCTACATGATCATGTGTCTGGTTCCTCAGTGTTTGTGTATACCATAAGATGACTGGTTCACTACTGGTCCTCCTCCTACATGATCATGTGTCTGGTTCCTCAGTGTTTATGTATACCATAAGATGACTGGTTCACTACTGGTCCTCCTTCTACATGACCATGTGTCTGGTTCCTCAGTGTTTATGTATACCATAAGATGACTGGTTCACTACTGGTCCTCCTCCTACATGACCATGTGTCTGGTTCCTCAGTGTTTATGTATACCATAAGATGACTGGTTCACTACCATAGTGGTCCTCCTTCTACATGATCATGTGTCTGGTTCCTCAGTGTTTGTGTATACCATAAGATGACTGGTTCACTACTGGTCCTCCTCCTACATGATCATGTGTCTGGTTCCTCAGTGTTTATGTATACCATAAGATGACTGGTTCACTACTGGTCCTCCTTCTACATGACCATGTGTCTGGTTCCTCAGTGTTTATGTATACCATAAGATGACTGGTTCACTACTGGTCCTCCTCCTACATGACCATGTGTCTGGTTCCTCAGTGTTTATGTATACCATAAGATGACTGGTTCACTACCATACTGGTCCTCCTCCTACATGATCATGTGTCTGGTTCCTCAGTGTTTGTGTATACCATAAGATGACTGGTTCACTACTGGTCCTCCTCCTACATGATCATGTGTCTGGTTCCTCAGTGTTTGTGTATACCATAAGATGACTGGTTCACTACTGGTCCTCCTCCTACATGATCATGTGTCTGGTTCCTCAGTGTTTATGTATACCATAAGATGACTGGTTCACTACTGGTCCTCCTCCTACATGACCATGTGTCTGGTTCCTCAGTGTTTGTGTATACCATAAGATGACTGGTTCACTACCATACTGGTCCTCCTCCTACATGACCATGTGTCTGGTTCCTCAGTGTTTGTGTATACCATAAGATGACTGGTTCACTACTGGTCCTCCTCCTACATGACCATGTGTCTGGTTCCTCAGTGTTTATGTATACCATAAGATGACTGGTTCACTACTGGTCCTCCTCCTACATGATCATGTGTCTGGTTCCTCAGTGTTTGTGTATACCATAAGATGACTGGTTCACTACTGGTCCTCCTCCTACATGATCATGTGTCTGGTTCCTCAGTGTTTATGTATACCATAAGATGACTGGTTCACTACTGGTCCTCCTCCTACATGACCATGTGTCTGGTTCCTCAGTGTTTATGTATACCATAAGATGACTGGTTCACTACTGGTCCTCCTCCTACACGATCATGTGTCTGGTTCCTCAGTGTTTATGTATACCATAAGATGACTGGTTCACTACTGGTCCTCCTCCTACATGACCATGTGTCTGGTTCCTCAGTGTTTGTGTATACCATAAGATGACTGGTTCACTACTGGTCCTCCTCCTACATGATCATGTGTCTGGTTCCTCAGTGTTTATGTATACCATAAGATGACTGGTTCACTACCATACTGGTCCTCCTCCTACATGACCATGTGTCTGGTTCCTCAGGTACCTGCGCCAGTGATTGTCACGTGTACCTGCCGCTCGCGGACCGTCTCAACGACTCCTCGTTGACGCCCTTCTTCAGTAGTGGTCTGGGCAGGTCAGTGCGTCCCACTCGTGCTTGTGTCTTACCTGCTGGTCCCGGTAGGTCTCTGTCCTTCTTCAGGAGTGGTCTGGACAGGTGAGTCTGTCCCTTTTGCTTCTACACCTTACCTGCTGCGGGATGACTCCTGCGCGTCTTCAGCAGTCGTCTGGGTCGGTGAGTACCTGACCCTTGTGTAGGAGTAAGTGGTTTCCTATCCTTCAACATGGCAGTTCTATCCTGCTGAAGAACTGTGGACATGTGAGTCTTGGATGTCCCTGCTTGGTAAGGTAGTCCCACGCTTGGGGATACGTGGAGAGGTAAGTCCATTAAGCATGTGTCTAGAGCATTGTCTTGCCTCACGAGCATCTAGGTGGACGAGGCTCTGGTCAAAGTGACCGGCATGATTATCTTCCGTGTGGCCAGGTAGAAGCCCTGCCTCTGTAATGCTGTCAGTATAGTGTGAATGTAACATGCGAAGACCTAGTGTGCCCTTCTCTCTCTCTCTCTCTCTCTCTCTCTCTCTCTCTCTCTCTCTCTCTCTCTCTCTCTCTCTCTCTCTCTCTCTAGGCATACGTACATTTTAAAAGGATGACAACAAAGAGTGTTCAAGAGACGGGGCCCTCACAAGTGTAAGCCCTTCTCCCAGCAGTGTCAATACGTAACTACACACACAGCATTGGTTACCTGAAAGAAAATTTTATTTTAGCGGAATTTTTTTGGGTAACAAACCTTTGACATGTCTACAAGAGAGTGAGCTCTGTCTTGGACAAAATGGAATGCTGGGTAGATGGTTTGTTTCCGGAACTGCAAGAAAACATTTGACACTTTACCGCAAGAGAGGCTGGTTAAGAAGTTGGATCCCAGGCAGGAATGAGAGGGGGGCAAACTGCCAGTGGATAGAAGATGCATGTCACAGGCGCCTTCTTCATATGGGTCGGGGATGACCAACGGAGTGCCACAGGGTTCTGTTTTGGAACCCATTACTCTTTATGATCTGTGTCAATGACTTGTTTACATTCTATATGGCTGACTGCTTGTGTTTGCAGATGATGGCTAGGTTATGAGGAAATTAAGACTTCAAAGTTGGTGTGATGCAATTTATCCCCGAGCAAATGTAAAGTAGTAAGGATGGGAGAAAGCGAAGGACAACCTGAATAGGACTACCATATAGTGGGAAGGAGGCTTCAGGCATCTGTGAAAGAAGAATTGGGAGATTCGTTGAGATGCATATCTCTCTTCCGGAAACATCAAATTAGTTTTTAAGTGTATGCATAACCAGAGACTTAGCAAGCTATTCATATCCTACCTAAGACCAAAAGCAGAATACGCTTCTCAAGTTTTGTCAAAGCGTGTTTAAAAAAAGCACAAAGAGCTAATAGAGAAGGTTCAAAAGAGGGCAGCAATAATGGAATCAGATTTAAGATAGCGTATTCATAGGAAAAGGCTGAAGGTTTGATGTTTGCCCATCTTGGAGGAGAGAGTGAGGGGTGACCTAATTACAACCTTTGAGTTTTTAAAGCAGTTCGATAAAGCATACGGTGAACAGTTCTTCAAGAGATGTAGGGATAGAACAACCAGAGGATAAAACGTAAAGTTAAGTAAGGAACTTGCAAATAAGGATGTAAAGAAGTACTCTTATAGTACGAGTGGTGGATGTATGGAGCAGATTGGCTGAGGACATGTTGCATGCAGCCATATATATATATATATATATATATATATATATATATATATATATATATATATATATATATATATATATATATATATATATATGTATATATATGTAATCTTTCTTTCATACTATTCGCCATATCCCGCATTAGCGAGGTAGCGCTAAGAATACGTGGGAAGTATTCTTTCTCCCCTATCCCCAGGAGGTCAAGAGAAAGGTGCAAGAGGTGAAAAAGAGGGCAAATGAGAGTTGGGGTGAGAGAGTATCATTAAATTTTAGGGAGAATAAAAAGATATTCTGGAAGGAGGTAAATAAAGTGCGTAAGACAAGGGAGCAAATGGGAACTTCAGTGAAGGGCGCAAATGGGGAGGTGATAACAAGTAGTGGTGATGTAAGAAGGAGATGGAGTGAGTATTTTGAAGGTTTGTTGAATGTGTTTGATGATAGAGTGGCAGATATAGGGTGTTTTGGTCAAGGTGGTGTGCAAAGTGAGAGGGTTAGGGAAAATGATTTGGTAAGCAGAGAAGAGGTAGTAAAAACTTTGCGGAAGATGAAAGCCGGCAAGGCAGCAGGTTTGGATGGTATTACAGTGGAATTTATTAAAAAAGGGGGTGACTGTATTATTGACTGGTTGGTAAGGTTATTCAATGTACGTATGACTCATGGTGAGGTGCCTGAGGATTGGCGGAATGCGTGCATAGTGCTATTGTACAAAGGCAAAGGGGATAAGAGTGAGTGCTCAAATTACAGAGGTATAAGTTTGTTGAGTATTCCTGGTAAATTATATGGGAGGGTATTGATTGAGAGGGTGAAGGCATGTACAGAGCATCAGATTGGGGAAGAGCAGTGTGGTTTCAGAAGTGGTAGAGGATGTGTGTATCAGGTGTTTGCTTTGAAGAATGTATGTTAGAAATACTTAGAAAAGCAAATGGATTTGTATGTAGCATTTATGGATCTGGAGAAGGCATATGATAGAGTTGATAGAGATGCTCTGTGGAAGGTATTAAGAATATATGGTGTGGGAGGCAAGTTGTTAGAAACAGTGAAAAGTTTTTATCGAGGATGTAAGGCATGTGTACGTGTAGGAAGAGAGGAAAGTGATTGGTTCTCAGTGAATGTAGGTTTGCGGCAGGGGTGTGTGATGTCTCCATGGTTGTTTAATTTGTTTATGGATGGGGTTGTTAGGGAGGTGAATGCAAGAGTTTTGGAAAGAGGGGCAAGTATGAAGTCTGTTGGGGATGAGAGAGCTTGGGAAGTGAGTCAGTTGTTGTTCGCTGATGATACAGCGCTGGTGGCTGATTCATGTGAAAAACTGCAGAAGCTGGTGACTGAGTTTGGTAAAGTGTGTGAAAGAAGAAAGTTAAGAGTAAATGTGAATAAGAGCAAGGTTATTAGGTACAGTAGGGTTGAGGGTCAAGTCAATTGGGAGGTAAGTTTGAATGGAGAAAAATTGGCGGAAGTAAAGTGTTTTAGATATCTGGGAGTGGATCTGGCAGCGGATGGAACCATGGAGGCGGAAGTGGATCATAGGGTGGGGGAGGGGGCGAAAATTCTGGGAGCCTTGAAGAATGTGTGGAAGTCGAGAACATTATCTCGGAAAGCAAAAATGGGTATGTTTGAAGGAATAGTGGTTCCAACAATGTTGTATGGTTGCGAGGCGTGGGCTATGGATAGAGTTGTGCGCAGGAGGATGGATGTGCTGGAAATGAGATGTTTGAGGACAATGTGTGGTGTGAGGTGGTTTGATCGAGTAAGTAACGTAAGGGTAAGAGAGATGTGTGGAAATAAAAAGAGTGTGGTTGAGAGAGCAGAGGAGGGTGTTTTGAAATGGTTTGGGCACATGGAGAGAATGAGTGAAGAAAGATTGACCAAGAGGATATATGTGTCGGAGGTGGAGGGAACGAGGAGAAGTGGGAGACCAAATTGGAGGTGGAAAGATGGAGTGAAAAAGATTTTGTGTGATCGGGGCCTGAACGTGCAGGAGGGTGAAAGGAGGGCAAGGAATAGAGTGAATTGGATCGATGTGGTATACCGGGGTTGACATGCTGTCAGTGGATTGAATCAAGGCATGTGAAGCGTCTGGGGTAAACCATGGAAAACTGTGTAGGTATGTATATTTGCGTGTGTGGACGTATGTATATACATGTGTATGGGGGTGGGTTGGGCCATTTCTTTCATCTGTTTCCTTGCGCTACCTCGCAAACGCGGGAGACAGCGACAAAGCAAAAACATACATATATATATATATATATATATATATATATATATATATATATATATATATATAAAGTTTTGAAGGTCCATTGGCGAGCTAACGGCTCTCGTGTGAGTCTCGAGTCTCTGATCCACTGTGAGTGAACTCGGGTGTCTCTCCCTAGATACAGAGCTGTTGTGGTGAGGGTGGAGGTGACGGCTGCAGAGTTACCGGTGCATTACCCTCCCTATGATAATTCTTGATGGGTTTAATCTCATTGTCAGAATCACCACACTTTTGTTAGGTTGTTAACACGAGTTTATTTCACGGTTTTGGGTTGTTTCATGCCCTTTTGATATCTAGATTATATTATTATGGTCGATAGTGGCTGCTGCTGCCTGGACACGGAACCTGGCACCCTGCTCCTTGTGTCACATAATGAAATAAGTCGTTTAGGGTGAGAGTAAGAACAGAGAAACTCGGTAACTTGAGGTAGAATATTTTTTTTATAGAAAGGTTTCTGGAAATGGAAAGTAAGCAGTGAGAGAGAGAGAGAGAGAGAGAGAGAGAGAGAGAGAGAGAGAGAGAGAGAGAGAGAGAGAGAGAGAGAGAGAGAGAGAGAGAGAGAGATGTGTGTGTGTGTGTGTGTGTGTGTGTGTGTGTGATTGGGGTAAACACTTGACCAGCATAAACCTTACTGCAGACACATGATACATTAGCCTTAATTCCATTTAATATGACGTCCTTCCCTCACTCACGGGCAGCGACAACCTCGAGGTGTCTGCGCCACACACACACACACACACACACACACACACACACACACACACGGGGCCAGTCCAAGACTTGAATTTCCAGGTGGGTAGTAGAGCACTCACACACACACTACTCTACTGGTGTGTATTGAGCGCTTATCCGACCATGACCCCGAACACAAGGATGAAGAACATCCACTCATTCACTCTATTGTTGGCTGTTACGGCGACCTTCACTCTGTCCCAGCTGGCCAAGCCCAGGTGACCCCATTCATCCACAACATGGCCATGAGAATCTACCTCTGTGATGAAGTTTGGAAATATAAGAACTGTAACTGGTATTGTGAGAGGGTGGCCAACACAGCCTTTAACCTGCCTCATCCGTGGAAGAAGTGTTCACCCGGAAGGACCACGTCTTACTAGTGATCATGTAGGCATATCCCAGGCGTGCTCGCCTGTGTGCCTGGTCCAGTTCCTCTTCCTGTGGCAGTGTGGATGTTGTGCCTGGAGACGGGTTGTGTGATGGTGCATGGATGACACTGTACCTGGAGACGGGTTGTGTGGTGGTGCATGGATGACACTGTACCTGGAGACGGGTTGTGTGGTGGTGCATGGATGACACTGTACCTGGAGACGGGTTGTGTGGTGGTGCATGGATGACACTGTACCTGGAGACGGGTCGTGTGGTGGTGCATGGATGACACTGTGAGGCCCGGGTGGGCAGCAGCCGCTGGTCTGTGAGGCCCGGGTGGGCAGCAGCCGCTGGTCTGTGAGGCCTGGGTGGGCAACAGCCGCTGGTCTGTGAGGCCCGGGTGGGCAGCAGCCGCTGGTCTGTGAGGCCCGGGTGGGCAGCAGCCGCCGGTCTGTGAGGCCTGGGTGGGCAGCAGCTGCTGGTCTGTGAGGCCTGGGTGGGCAGCAGCCGCCGGTCTGTGAGGCCTGGGTGGGCAGCAGCAGCTGCTGGTCTGTGAGGCCCGGGTGGGCAACAGCCGCTGGTCTGTGAGGCCTGGGTGGGCAACAGCCGCTGGTCTGTGAGGCCTGGGTGGGCAGCAGCCGGTCTGTGAGGCCCGGGTGGGCAGCAGCTGCTGGTGCTGCCGCCCACCTCATATGACCGGTCATCTCTGTCAAGGAAATACAAACATCTATCAAAAATACGGTCATTAATTAAGGTATTTTAGACAATAATTAGGCATTTCTTTTTTTGATAATTAAGTAAACAGATAATTACACACGAGTACGAAACACTTAGCTACTCTTGGCTGACCGCCATGGAATCGAGAGCACGTAGTGTAAGGTCACACGTGACTCATTAGCTAACCCCCTTGCCCTTGTAAGGTCACACGTGACTCATTAGCTAACCCCCTTGCCCTTGTAAGGTCACACGTGACTCATTACCTAACCCCCTTGCCTTAGTAAGGTCACACGTGACCCATTAGCTAACCCTCTTGCCCTTGTAAGGTCACACGTGACTCATTAGCTAACCCCCTTGCCCTTGGAAGGTCACACGTGACTCATTACCTAACCCCCTTGCCCTTGTAAGGTCACACGTGACTCATTAGCTAACCCCCTTGCCCTTGTAAGGTCACACGTGACTCATTAGCTAACCCCCTTGCCCTTGTAAGGTCACACGTGACCCATTAGCTAACCCTCTTGCCCTTGGTAAGAGCGGGAGGCGTGACGCGTCTTCGTCCGGCACTTACCAAAAATGCCTCATCTTTTTCCGTAGGTCAAACTAAACGCCCACTAAGTCATGGATACCTCGACTTCCTTTTAAGTATTAGCAAAACCATCGTCGTAGATCTAATGTTAAGGATGTCTGCCACACACCATCTTGAAATAGGTGTCAGGTGTGTATATACAGAGACACATGTGTACAACCGAGGCTGTTCCACACACACACACATTACCTGTTGTGGCGGGTCATTTAAAGTCTAAATGGCAACTGTTCCCGTGCGGGAGGCCGAGAAAGTTGCCAGTTAGTCGTTATGTGACCTGTTATCAGGGGTCAGGATTTATATCATCAGTATTCTCACCTGCGAGGATTTATATGATCAATATTCTGGGGTGAACCATGGAAAGTTTTGTGGGGCCTGGATGTGGAAAAGGAGCTGTGGTTTCGGTGCATTATTCCATGACAGCTAGAGACTGAGTGTGACAGATAGCCAGTAACACACACACACAGCTTGTCATGGTTAGCGTTACAGAGCAATAATAAGCATGGGCTTGCTTGGGGTTGGGCCCGATTGGATTCGAATCCTGGGCGTGGTTATCGGCCCACACACACACTCCAGATGTTCACCTCCCCTTGGGGCTGGTTGTTGGATGGGTAACCTGATTAGGAAGGTGTGTGTGTGTGTGTGTGTGTGTGTGTGTGTGTGTGTGTGTGTATACAAACATACGAGTGAAGACATAGCAGGTTCAGAGACGGGTCAATACGTGTGTACAAGTCTTTCCCCTTCATACACAAATCGTAATGACACAATTCCCTTTAGTTCACTTGTCTCCCAACGGGTTAACGAGGGTTTCCAGGGTTTTCTGACCTTCATTTGTCATGTCCTCGAGTGTTCTCATCTTCGTTCTCTTCCTGTTCTTCCTGTGTTCGTGAGAGATGAGTGACCTGTGTGATGATGATGACCTGTATCCCTGCTCCTGATCCTGTCTGCTACAGATCAGGTCTTGGTGAGGTGTTGGTGAGGTGTTGTGTACTCTGTGTTCTCTTCCCTCCTTCCCCTCACCACCACAGATACCTGCTGCGGTACGTGCACCGCTGCTGTCACTTCAGACACCCGCTGCTCTCAGAACAACCTCCCCTGCCGGCCAGGAGGCTAGAAGACCTGCCCCAGACCGAGTGTGGCGCCCCCGCTCCCGCCGCTGGAGGAGACATACAGAGAGTGAGTGAGTGGCAGTTCTGCTGTTCCCCTTCACTTTGTTGCTCCTCCTCCTACTGACGTGTCTACGACTACTACTTCCCCCCCTACGATCTTTTCCGTTACTAATAGGACTCATACTACAACTTAGAAGTTGTTGTTATTGTTGTAAGACTAAGAGTGAACGTAAGCGAAGTCAAGATTGGTATGGATGAAAATGATCGTAGAACACAAGAGATGGATGACCGTCAGTGCTTTATGCATCTAGTAGCAAGAGGAGTGAAGAAGAGAAGGGTGCAATTTGGGAGGAGCTGAGTGAGTGCTTTGGTAATGTTCAAGCAAGGGATCGAATTCTCTTGGTGTGGGATATGAATGATGAGTGGATGATGAGGCAATTGATGGTATTATTGGAGGAAATGGGGTAACCAATGGGGGTACCCAGTGAAAACGATTATGGGGAACAGGTTGCCGAGTTGTCATGGAAAAGGACTGGTGACTGGGGATACTTGGTCCCAGAACAAGAAAATGAAGGTGCTTACTGCTGGCCTGGGTGAGTGAGGCTGAAGTTAGTAAACATTGCTAGATTGTGTGCTGGTTGGTACACGTGCACAGGAGAGGTGATTGACTTTGAACGTGAAGAGGGGCATAAAATGGATGAGAGTAGACATAAGGGTGATTGGAGAGGAGCTGGAAGTAGTTAGGACAGTAGTGTTTACATGTGCGGGAAAAGTGTATGTGGTATGTAGAGGGAGGGGTGTGGTGGTGTGAGGAAGAGTAGTGACTGGTGGGACGAAGAGGTTCAACTGTTAACGAAAAGTGAGGAAGGAGTGTGAGTGTTTAGGAAGTGTACATGAGTAACCGACAGTGAGAGGAGCAGATAGATAAACTTTCCTGGCAAGAGAGAGGTGAAATGGAGCGAGTATTGTGAAGGACTGTTGAATGTGTTAGATACTAGAGTAGTGGACATGGTGAGTTTGGAACGAGGCAAAAATCGGATTAAGAGAGTCACGACAGATGATGTAGTGAGACGGAGGAAGCTGACCCTTTATGTAGGATGGAGTGTAGGAAAGCGACAGGAGTAAGTGGGATACTGAAGGAGTTTCCTAAGAAAGCTGGTGAAAGTGTTGTTGACTTGTCAGTTTGGCTCCTCGGCGTATGTATGGCCCAAGGTAAGGTGGCCGAGGAGTAGCACACTATAAGTATAATGCTATTATATAAAAGGCAAGGGAGGAGGAGGAGGAGGAGGAGGGGGACGAAAGCGAATCACAGAAGTGTGAGTCTGTGTGAGTCTACCTGGTAAAGCGAGTGATGGTCATATTGGTGGTGGCATGTAGAGAGCATCGTATAACAGTTACGAAGGGAAGGAAGGTGCTGGTCAGGGTATTACAGGGAGAGGGGAGGATACAAGGTGAGGGAGGCCAGGGGAGAGGGGAGGATACAAGGTGAGGGAGGCCAAGGGAGAGGGGAAGGATACAAGGTGAGGGAGGCCTGAGGAGAGGGGAGGATACAAGGTGAGGGAGGCCTGGGGAGAGGGGAGGATACAAGGGACAGGAGATCAAGTAAGAGGGCAGGATTCTGTGCCAGACGTTACTGGACACGTTACACTCCCCTGGGATCATAATGGACCATCATGGACCATTATATTGCTATGTAAGTACATTAATGTACACATCTGTGTGAAGCTTTGTCATGTGAGCGGCAACTCCGTTGCTACAGCGTGGGGCATGGCCGTGGCTGGTGGCGCTGGGCGAGAGGAGAGGCAGCGAGTTTCGAGCAGTGAGCGGCGGCACAGTCATCACCCAGCGACACGTCCTCACCTCAGCACATAGCATCTTCCTGCCCGCACAGTACAAACCGTAAGTTCAGCGTCGTTTATGTGATGATTATGACAACAATTTAGGAATCTTGAAGACACAAAAGCATAAGAAGACTAAGTGTTCGCTGAAGGTCACTGTATAATAATGCTTGAATTTCCCCTGTGATGAGACATCCCTTTCAACCCACTGAGTGTCCCTGTAAACCTGGTGTGGTGTATTTTCTACCTTGCATTTAGTGACTCCTGTAAACACCTTCTCTTGCATAAATATGGCCTAGAAGATTTCAGGTACCAACCATCTCCACGCCTTATGGTGTTCGACAGCGATAACACTGAAGGCATTCAAAGAATCATTTGCTTGAATGAAACTGTCGCCAGCAGTTGGTTCTTGGAATAAAGACAGACAAAACATCTTTATCACTTCTTATGTAAGTGTACCATGAAATATCGAATGTATCACCAGAGTTGTAATCACAAGAAGCCCTTTAGTCCTGCGTCCTCACCTCGAAAAGCAGGAGGAAGCCGTGAACAGATCAAATTTTGCTCCCTTTATGTGAGCTGGATCAAAGAAACTTTGGTATATGTGTTATGGATCACTTCAGAGCCTCTCTCCGGAATGTCGAGGACAGATGGTGACCTAACTTGGCCCGCTGCAGCTGGATCAGACTGACCGTCCTCCTCAAGGACACTGAAGTAAAGGAAAAGCTTTCATTTCGACCACCAAGGAACGCGAACTCGATGACAACACGCAGCCACCATCCGACCATCTTAAGATGGTCGCTCATCAGCTTGTCCTCAGCCACTTGGAGGACCACCCCTGTCCCATGGTATATTCGAGGACCACCCTCATCCCATAATACTTGAAGATCAACCCTCTTGTTCCAGAAGATGTGAAGGACCACCTGGCTACTCGTGCCAAGACTCCTGGACCAGAGATCCGGGCTGGCGGAGGGAACATAGATTTACTCAAGTTGAACGTTCGTATGTCACTGTCCAGCTTGATAGACTGCTTGTGAGGTGAACGTGGGGGAGGGGATCCACTCACCTGAGTTACAGGACGCGTCTACGGTGAGCAGGATCGAGTCTGACTACATGATTCGCCCTTCTGTCAACCCGTGGCTGGCATCGCCAGGCAACGTCTCCTGTCGAGTTCCCTCCGTCAGCTAGTGTATACGTGTGAGTTACCAGAGAGCTGCCAGATATGTTCTAAATGCATACACATGTTAGTGAGATCAGTAGATATATACATAGAGTTGGTGACTATACATATTTGGTCTAACAAGTGAACGCTCCACTTCGACGAAGATGGTTGCCAGATCGACATGAAAACTTACATCCAACAATATCTCTTGATGTTAGGAGGTCAGGATAGAAAAAAATTCCTAAGCAAACCAAAACTATATTCAAGACGTCGTACACTAGTTCAAAGTTGTAACACGTCTACGAACCTGATGGTTGCAATTGTTAGACCTCACACAATCTTGGTTGACCCGACGGTCATGGCAATTCACAGCTTGAAGGTCCCCTGAGCTCAGTTCAGGGCTGGGTTATGGCCTGCGGTTGTGAATACGTTTCGTGTTCAAGCTTTGGGCATCATTTAGCATGTAGTAGTACCATGGTGGTGGGGGAAGGATATGATCATAACAGCCGGGAGAGGTCTGATGTTTCTTGAACCCTCAAACCACTTTCTCATGACCCCTCACACTGCTGTCCCTCGCTGCCTCCACCTGGTGTTAGTCAGCAGATGATAACAACGAGGGTATGATAGAAGTGACCCTGTATGTCTCAAAATCGTATAATCTACAACCTGGACTCGATATCCTAAGAGATCTGAGAGGTTATGATAAGAACATGTTATTCTTCGCTACTTATATTTTGCACAAGTGATTTGTTTACCAGTGGTCGAAGTCGGATTCTCTTAAAGAAAATTCAGCCTTCTCGCTCAGACCAACACAGACCAACGGTGGTATACCGCAGTGAGTATTGTTTCCTAGATATTCAGAAGATCATGAATGATCATAAATATTGTATTTTTGTTGTTAAGTTTATACAGATGAGTGGCGGGCCAGCCTAGCCAGATTCAAGGGGGACGAGTTTGGCTGTCTGTAGCAAGTGACGTGCACGGTACGCAACACTGGCAATACTTGTTTCAGTGTGGAATGGTCAGTTGATGGTTTATTCTGGTTTATTCCCGTGTGGCAGGAGACACGCCCGGGTTGGAGACTTCAACCTCCTACGAGAAGATGAGGACGCCATACCTCAGGACTTGGACATCCTACGCTACCTGCACCCGGGATACGATTCAACCACAAATAGGAATGACGTGGCCATCTTCATACTCAACCAAGACATTATTTTCAATGGTAAAATCATGTGGTCAACGTCTGTTGTCCATTCCCTCTGTATGATGATGATAATGATGATGATACATAGTCATTTCTTCATGTAAGACTTTTCTGTGGTCTGTCTTTGGTCTTAGTGTCGATGAGTATGTCTGGCTGAAGATCTGTATAACCTTACATTAGGTGAGCATCTTCATCTTACGAGTAAACATATAGCAACATTAAACAACCCCAAAAACAAAATTATAACAAAAGTTAGGGTATAGGTGTTATATTGTGCGCAGTTCACGGCTAAGTTCCAGATTTATAGCGCACATTCTGCATTTGCTATAGGCCTATGCTAGATCTAATATTGGAAGATAATATTAATTATTACAGCATTCATAGAGGGATCGTCCGGGTTCCCCCAATCCATAGGGGTCAATTAATCTACTTCAATACGAACAAAACCCAGGAAGAGATCGAGGTACTTGTTGAAACTTTCAACTTTTAATTCCTTTTTCATTATTTTGCCTTATTATCATTACACGGAAACACAGATCCACAAGTTTTGTTTTGGTGAGATTGTAATCATTGCTACTGGTGTGTACACAGACTACGTGCGTCCCGCCTGCCTTCCATTCCATCAACCCGATGACTCTTACAGTGGCCAACTCCTGACGGTGGTGGGTTATGGCAACTCATTCTTCGGTAAGCCATGATTAGACCTTCCCTCACATTGCATTATGATGTTCTTCATGTACCCTGGCGGAGTTAGTTGCATATTATAATGTTGGAATATTGATAGAAACTATCCACGCCTGGTAAGGAAGTGCGCATGCGCTGTCCTTGAAGTAAGTATGGCAAGGAAGTGCGCATGCGCTGTCCTTGAAGTATGGATGGCAAGGAAGTGCGCATGCGCTGTCCTTGAAGCAAGTATGGCAAGGAAGTGCGCATGCGCTGTCCTTGAAGTAATTTGATTTTTAGATCTAATACATACCCTTCAAATTGGACGACAGCAAAACTGTTCATGATATTCAAACGTGGTTTACGCAGCCAAGTGTCCAATTATAGAGGAATCATTGTGAGAGATTGGACTGCAAAGCTATACGACATGATCCTGTGTAAGAGACTGAGTGCGTGGTTCTGTTCATATCGTGAGCAGGCAGGGGCCCAGGCTGGCAGAGGCTGCCGAGAAAACATTGTAGCGTTACGCCTGTTGACTGATCTAGCTAGAAAGAAAAATATTAAATTGCTTGTAGCTTTTGTCGATTTTGAAATGGCATATGACAGAGTTCGGCGTGATGTTCCTTTTCTGGCATTAAAAAGACTTGGATGTGGCATCGTGACTATGCTGTTGTCAATTATAGCAATGTACAGAGTGACTAACTATGTAATTGGTACTGCCCTTGTTACTGTCTCCATTGGTGTAGGGCAGGCAGGGTTCTCCAACCTCCTCCTGTCTCCTGTTTCTCCTCTGTGTCAACCATCTCACTCATATGATTAAGCAAGGCTGTGGCTACGACGGGTTTTTGGGGCTCGTTGCATATACTTATCTCAATGGATGATACTGTAATATCATCTACATCTAAACATTCAATGATTTGTAAACACAAGATGCTCAGTAGGTCTTGTGCAACACATAGAATGAAGATAAATAACAGCAAAAGTAAGTTCTTAAATGGCACTCAGGATGACAGAGAACAGATGGTGGTTGATGACATAGTGGTTAAGGCTTGTGAACGGTGGTACGTATACCTGGGCAGCCCCTTCACTGCCGATGGCTGTCCCTCCACAGCAGTGAAGGTACACGCAGAAAGTAAAATATGCCATGTCCTTAAAATCACTGCTTTTGTAAACAAGAACAATGATATTTCATTTGACGTCAAGCGAAAAGTTTTGGAAGCGGCGTTGATATCTTCCTTGTTGCACGGCTGTGAATCGTAGCTCAATGGTGACATAAAACCAGTCAATAGATCATACATGTGGTGCTCAGTGGAGACATAAAACCAGTCAATAGATCATACATGTGGTGCATTAAGCAGTTGTTGGGGTTGAGAAGGACAACAAGTAATGGTCTGTGTTTATTGGAGTTAGGAGACCCTACTCTACGTGCACTTGTTTTAAGCAAACAACGTCAATTTTTTCTCGATCAAGTGGAGGGAGAGACGCTCAATGGAAGATGACCCTTTAGCTCATTCGCTCACTCTAATACTTATGATCACAACACGTCTCGCTATATATCCATGACTTACTGGAAAACGAGGTAGATGATGTCCACATTGCTCTGATGGATTTGAAACCAAAATCGTTCAACTCATCATCCAACAGAACGCAACTTTATTCTTCCCTAAATCCAAGTCTTGTAACACATGACAGATATAAATGGAAGACAGATGTAAGAGAGACAGAGCGAATATCATGGTTGCGTTGAAGCGCTCACTCCCTCGCTGTGGAGGAAGGGCGTTGGAAGAGGCGAGGGAGGAGGGACAGGTTACCATTGGAGGAGCGGCTCTGTATGTGTGGAAACATTCAAACCGAGAAAACATGTTATAGAACAGTGCGCCATGTCTACGCAGCTAAGACACCAGCACTTCGGTATTACTACCATGCAAGACTTCTTTGTCAATACGATGGATCATAAAACTGTACGTCATGCTATTCATGACATTTTGAACTTATATGCCTAATTGTGTTAGAATATGCCAGCTACTATGTTTCTCTTATGTATTGTATTGGGTTTCTTATGTTGAAGTCATTATGTAATAAGTATTTTTCATTTGGACCATAATTAACTTTTGATGTTATGGTGATCATGGTTTACATTGGCTTTCGGTATGTTTTAGAAATTTGTGACTTATGTGATTCTGGGGTCAATAACTAGATAATAGAATAATAATATGGCAAGGAAGTGCGCATGCGCTGTCCTTGAAGTATGGATGGCAAGGAAGTGCGCATGCGCTGTCCTTGAATTAAGTATGGCAAGGAAGTGCACATGCGCTGTCCTTGAATCAAGTATGGCAAGGAAGTGCGCATGCGCTGTCCTTGAAGTAAGTATGGCAAGGAAGTGCGCATGCGCTGTCCTTGAAGTAAGTATGGCAAGGAAGTGCGTATGCGCTGTCCATACTGTAGCTGACGTCCGTATTGTAGCTGACGTCCGTACTGTAGCTGACGTCCGTACTGTAGCTGACGTCCGTACTGTAGCTGACGTCCGTACTGTAGCTGACGTCCGTACTGTAGCTGACGTCCGTACTGTAGCTGACGTCCGTATTGTAGCCGAAATTTGATATTAATCAGTAAAATCACCATGAGGTTTGGTGGGTTATTTTCAGACTTCATTATTTCAGGTTCAGTTCTTAGGTGTAAATGCCTCACAGGAGCTAATAACTTGTTCATTCTTTGATGTAAATGCCTCACAGGAGCTAATAACTTATTCATTCTTTGATGTAAATGCCTCACATCAGCCAGTTCATCCCTGGGTGTAAATGCCTCGCATGAACCAGTTAATGTTCAGTCCCTGGGTGTAAATGCCTCACATGAACCAGTTAATGTTCAGTCCCTAGGTGTAAATGCCTCACATGAACCAGTTAATGTTCAGTCCCTGGGTGTAAATGCCTCACATGAACCAGTTAATGTTCAGTCCCTGGGTGTAAATGCCTCACATGAACCAGTTAATGTTCAGTCCCTGGGTGTAAATGCCTCACATGAACCAGTTAATGTTCAGTCTCTAGGTGTAAATGCCTCACATGAACCTATTGTACAGTCCTTGGATTTAAATGCCTCACATAAGCCATTGGTTCAGTCCTCGGGTGTAAATGTCTCACGTGATTCAATAACTGGTCAATTCCTGAGTGTAGATACCTTACATGAACAAGTAATTCTAAACTTCTAGGTGTAAATAACTCATGAGCCAGTGTCGTGCTCATGAGCCAATCATTTTGCAGTACACTGTTAATGAATCGCTAATTATTACGTAGGCTTCTCGTGGCCATATTGACTCACATGTCTGAGAAATATCACCTTTCAGATAGGCTAATCTTCCTCATAAACTCGTGGTCACACTGTGTATGCTACAGACTTACTGACGCCCTCATCCAAAACAAACACCTCATGGTAGGATGTCTCTACAGGAGGAAGTCCCTCACCTGTGCCACAGGCGGCCCAGGTACCCGTGGTCGAGCTCAGCAGGTGCCAGGCGTCCTACACGGGCGTGGGAGATGGCATCGAACTGGACGACTCCCAGCTCTGTGCAGGCGACGATCAGGACGCCTGTGTGGTAAGAGAGACATGATCTTGTCTGGCATCTGCCACCCGTGCATGTGGTGCACACTGAAATCTCCTGCATAGAAGGTATTAACACCTGGGTGTTGCAGAGTAGAAGATCTCTACATACGAGACAAAGTTATGGAGGATAGAGAAATCCCAAGTCAGGTAGTTTCAAGTTAGACACGGGATCAGAGAGGCAATCAATGGGGCTTTTTCTTCAAGTTAGACTCAGGGTCAGGGAGGCAATCAATGGGGCTTTTTCTCTTACAGTAGCCACAAACACCATCCATGGAGGAGTGAGTATGGTAAAGATTAATGTTATAGATTTGATAGTGTAGATGGGAAGCATCTTTGGACATCTGGGCTTCAGGGAAGTAGGGAGATGTTGTCTTATTGAGATCAGGTTAGATTTGACACTGCAAATGTTACAAAATTTAATAGAAACAGGGCGAGGTCTGGGAGCTGTGTTCAAAGGAGTGGGATACGCTCCACCCACTTGATGTCAGGTCAGAGGGGGGCCCTCGTGAACCATCTAGCCACTTGATGTCAGGTCAGAGGGGCCCTTGTGAACCATCCAGCCACTTGATGTCAGGTCAGAGGGGCCCCCTTGTGAACCATCCAGCCACTTGATGTCAGGTCAGAGGGGCCCCCTTGTGAACCATCCAGCCTCTTGATGTCAGGTCAGAGGGACCCCCTTGTGAACCATCCAGCCACTTGATGTCAGGTCAGAGGGGGGCCCTTGTAAACTATCTAGCCACTTGATGTCAGGATCAGAGGGGCCCTTGTCAACCATCCAGCCACTTGATGTCAGGTCAGAGGGGCCCTTGTGAACCATCCAGCCACTTGATGTCAGGTCAGAGGGGGCCCCTTGTAAACCATCCAGTCACTTGATGTCAGGTCAGAGGGGGGCCCTTGTGAACCATCCAGCCACTTGATGTCAGGTCAGAGGGGGCCCCTTGTAAACCATCCAGTCCACCTCGACCATAACCACCGTCTCGATCCACCAGTACCATTATGATTCTTAAGCTATAGGAAGACAAGACTCGAGTGGAGGGTAAAAAGCTGTTTATATATTGTCAAGTTTTCTTTAAGGAATGTGGATTAGATGCCAAGAATCCAGGCGAAGGCGTAGAAAAATTAGCTTCTAAAGGGCCAGAGACGGGAATGAACACATGGTATAAACCATGGGATGGTCTGTGGGACCTAAATGTGTGTAGGAAGCTGTGGTTCGGTGTTATGTTTCCTGGCGCTACCTCGCTGTGGGACGGGGTGGCGCTGTGTAGGGATAAGGCGAGCAAATATATATATATATATATATATATATATATATATATATATATATATATATATATATATATATATATATATATATATTTTTTTTTTTTTTTTTTTTTTTTTTTTTTAGTACTATTCGCCATTTCCGGCCTCAGCGAGGTAGCGTTAAGAACAGAGGACTGGGCCTCTGAGGAAACATCCTCACTCGTCCCCCTTCTCTGTTCCTTCCTTAAAAAAAAAAAAAAACGAGAGGGGAAGATTTCCAGCCCCCCGCTCCCTTCCCTTTTAGTCGCCTTCTACGACACGCAGGGAATACGTGGCAAGTATTCTTTCTCCCCTAGCCCCAGGGGTAATATATATATATATATATATATATATATATATATATATATATATATATATATATATATATATATATATATATATATCAAGCCCTCAGGATGTTATCATTGTGCGACTGGTCGCTGAGACTTTTCCAGAGGTGTGAGCACCAGCAACCCGCCTCAGTGTGCCTCAGGCTATCTTGACGGAAGGCTGTTCTTTCTTTATCCTCCCTGGCTGCTGTCACTGACAAAAGCCAGCATTAAGCTAAGTCTTGGCGAACTTTTACATAACTACACATTCCTATAAGCAGTTGTGAAGTTACAGCGGAGATCATATCATACGATAAACAATCTAAAATGATAGTTGAACTATGTAACCATCATTTGATTAATAACAACACTTGAAACAGCCGGTATACAGGTTAAAAGTCAATACTAAGTCCAAAAGACTGTAGTAAAATATCAGAATTATCTAAAAAAAAAATATTCAGATGTCATAGCAGAAAGAAAATAAAAAGTACGGAAATATACAGTTTCCCCGCCAACTGTAAACACACTAACTCGGAGGCAGTTTCGTGTGCACCAAGGGTGGGTCTCTACTGGTTCGTGTACGAAGTTCAGATATGTAGGGACGAAGATTTAGCAGACTTCGTACACATCATCAGGAGAGACAGACCGCTGGGTCTTATGGGTAAATGAACGTGGGTTGTGGCAAACAACTTCAGTAAACAACAAGTAAAAATAGTAATAAAATAATAATTAATAGAAAGAAATAGTAATTTTTTGTTTTTTATTATTTTGCTTTGTCGCTGTCTCCCGCGTTAGCGAGGTAGCGCAAGGAAACAGACGAAAGAATGGCCCAACCCGCCCACATACACATGTATATACATACACGTCCACACACGCAAATATACATACCTATACATCTCAATGTACACATATATATACACACACAGACATATACATATATACACATGTACATAATTCATACTGTCTGCCTTTATTCATTCCCATCGCCACCTCGCCACGCATGGAATAACAACCCCCTCCCCCCTCATGTGTGCGAGGTAGCGCTAGGAAAAGACAACAAAGGCCCCATTCGTTCACACTCAGTTTCTAGCTGTCATGTAATAATGGACCGAAACCACAGCTCCCTTTCCACATCCAGGCCCCACACAATAATAATAATTATTATTCATAATAATGATAATAATGCAGACGTCATTTTGTTCCTTCTGTGGAAGAGTAGATTATGCATCTACTGACGAGGATGGCTGATGTAAACAATGCCAAAATTAATTCAACGCTTGTCGTCTACCTCCACCTGTGGCGGACAGGTAGCGCAGCGGGCAACAGATCGTCTCTTTCCAAAATGAAGATTGGAATTCTTAGTCTCAAGTGGTCTTTATGCAGTCTGTATGGGTCTCGGGAGGAAGATGGGAAGGCTAGGGTGTGTTCTTATTGAATGATCCATACGACCAGTTCACCACAGTTGTGTTGGTGTGTGTGTGTGTGTGTGTGATCACTAATTGTATGTTACCGGGAGACAGTTTTACACTGGTGATATCCCGTCTCTTAACCTTGTAAATATATGTAGCATCTCTTTACTTCCACACACACACACACACACACACACACACACAGAGCGGTGGTCGAAGGGTGTTTTCAGGATGAACACAACACATGTGTTGTCAGAAGACCTGATGTTGGGAGAGGCGAGGACGTGTACCGGGCGAGGAGGGAGTGGGAGGTATATATATATATATATATATTATTTGTTATACTTAATCGCCGTTTCCCGCGTCAGCAAGGTAGCACCAGGAAACAGACGAAGAAAGAATGGCCCATGCACTCATATACATACACACACACACACACACACACACACACATATATATATATATATATATTATTTTATTTCTATTATACTTTGTATAATATATATATAAACGCCCATACACGCATACATACATACATATACATACACAGACATATACATATATACACTTGTAGATATTCATACTTGTTTGCCTTCATCCATTCTCGGCGTTTCCCCACGGCGAGGTAGCGCCGGGAAAAACAGGCACAAAAGGCCACATTCGCTCACACTCAGTCTCTAGCTGTCATGTGTAATGCACCGAAACCACAGCTCCCTATACGGGCCCCACAGACCTTTCCATGGTTTACCCCAGACGCTTCACATGCCCTGGTTCAGTCCATTGACAGCACGTCGACCCCGGTATACCACATCGTTCCATTTCACTCTATTCCTTGCATGCCTTTCACCCTCTTGTATGTTCGGGCCCTGATCACTCAAAATCTTTTTCACTCCATCCTTCCACTTCCAGTTTGGTCTCCCGCTTCTCCTCGTTCCCTCCACCTCTGACACATATATCCTCTTAGTCAATCTTTCCTCACTCATTCTGTCCACGTGTCCAAGCCATTTCAACACACCTGCTTCGTCAGCTACACTTTTCTATTTCCGCACATCTCTCTTACCCTTTCATTACTTACTCGATCAAACCACCTCACACCACACATTGTTCTCAAACATTTCATTTCCAACACATCCACCCTCCTGCGCACAAATCTACCTATGGCCCATACCTCGCAACCATACAATACTGTTGGAACCACTGTTCCTTCAAATATAATCACACATTCTTCATCGCTCCTAGAACCTTCTCCCCCTTCCCAAACGTATGACTACTTTCCGCTTTCATGGTTCAATTTACTGCCAAGACCACTCCCAGATATCTAAAATACTTCCTCCTGTTTTTCTCCCTTCAAACTTACATCCCAAGTAACTTGTCACTTAACCCTGCTGAACCTGATAATCTTGCTCTTATTCACATTTACTCACACCTTTCTCCTTTCACACAGTCTACCAAACTCAGTCACCAGCTTCTGCAGTTTCTCACTCGCATCAGCCACCAGTGCTGTATCATCGGCGAACAACAACTGACTCACTTCCCAGGCCCTCATCCTCAACAGACTACATACTTGCCCCTCTCTCCAAAACTCTTGCATTTACCTCCCTAACCATCCCATCCATAAACAAATCAAACCATCATGGGGACATCACACACCTCTGCCGCAGACGTACCTTCACTGGGAACCAATCACTTTCCACTCTTCCTAATCATACACATGCCTTACACACTTGAAAAAAAATTTCTGCTTCTAGCAGCTTACCTCCCACACCACTTATTCTTAAGACTTTCCGTAAAACATCTCTATCAACTCATGCTTTCGCCATAATTCAAAAATGCCTCATGCAAATCCATTTGTTTTTCTAAGTATTTCTCACATACATTCTTCAAAGCAAACACCTGATCCACACATCCTCTACCACTTCTGAAACCACACTTCTCCAACCTGATTCTCTGTACATACCTTCACCCTCTCTGTCAATACCCTCCCATACAACTTTCCAGGAATACTCAACAAACTTATGCCTCTGTTGTTTGAACACATCTTCATCCCCTTTGCCTTTGTACAATGGCACTATACATGCATTCCTCCAATCATCAGGCACCTCACCATGATCCATACGTACTTTGAATGTACTTACCAACCAATCAACAACACAGTCACCCCCTTTCTTAATAGATTCAACTGAAATACCATCCACTCCCCAGCCTTGCCGGATTTCACCTTCCGCAAAGCTTTCACCGCCTCTTCCAACACACCCACCCTCCTCCACCTATGCCTTACATCCGTACAACGTCGCTGGGACTACTGTGCCTTCAAATTTACTATTTCCGTCCTTTAACATAAGGATCTCTCCTTCCACACCTTCCTCTTTGCTCTCTCTCTCTCTCTCTCTCTCTCTCTCTCTCTCTCTCTCTCTCTCTCTCTCTCTCTCTCTCTCTCTCTCTCTCTCTCTCTCTCTCTCTCTCTCTCTCTCTCACACGTCCACTTGTGTCTTCTCGTTCTGGGGTTCTCCTCGACCTTGTTCAAGAAGACAGGTTCCGTATGTACGTCTTCATAGCCTTTCATTCATACTTAATTATCGTGTCTTTCTTCCCTCTTCTTCCTTCCAGAGTGTGCAGATTTAAGAGTTTTTCTCTCGTATCTGATCCTACTCAGCTCTGGTAACATTCTTCTTGCAAATCTTTGGACGTATTAAGCAGGTCAGCCCAGGTGAGGACACTAGACTGTTGCTTATATCTTCCTAAACATTTCCTTGACGGCAACTTTGGCACAGACCAGATTAAAGTTATCTTCACTCACGGTCTTTGTTGTTGTTGTTGTTGTTGTTGTTTGCTGGGTTTTACAACCAGTGACCTATGAGGAAGGTCATTGGGCCTTCAACCCTATTTGATATGTGACTGAAATCATCCCTACTTACATTGTTCTTCAGGTGACAAGCTTGGCATGATGTCAACTTCTGGGCCCGCTTCACTGCACGATTCTTCTAGACTTGTTGTGCTTAAACCCATTCTCAACCTCATGACTCCGCCTTCCATCATTGAATTGTTGCATCCATTTACTCGATCCTTCTGCAATGTTTCGTGGTCCTTGTTGAGTCGCGTTTCTTCCATGATTTTAGCATGACTCCGCCTTCCATCATTGAATTGTTGCATCCATTTACTCGATCCTTCTGCAATGTTTCGTGGTCCTTGTTGAGTCGCGTTTCTTCCATGATTTTAGCATGACTCCGCCTTCCATCATTGAATTGTTGCATCTATTTACTCGATCCTTCTGCAATGTTTCGTGGTCCTTGTTGAGTCGCGTTTCTTCCATGATTTTAGCATGACTCCGCCTTCCATCATTGAATTGTTGCATCTATTTACTCGATCCTTCTGCAATGTTTCGTGGTCCTTGTTGAGTCGCGTTTCTTCCATGATTTTAGCATCATCAGCAAACATAATCGGGTAAGTATTTGGCAAATTCAGTGACGCACATCAGAGAGGTTAGCTTGTCAGTCTCAGCCAACATGAGATGGATCATCTGACTTGTGTCTCTACCCTCCCAGTTAGGTGGTTGTCATACCCTCTGTGGGGCTCTTCACTGACCCCCAGCTCGGACCTCTGTTTCTGTGGTGTTTGTTGTGACCATGTGGGCAGTTCAGTGTGCACCAACACCCTATGCATACAGATGTTCATTTACGTTTAAGTTTTGTGTGTGTGTGGCTGTCGCGTGTGCAGATATGTACGTCTGTGTGTTCTTGTATACCATACCTACACACGTTTTTAAAATCTGTTGTAACGATACAGGGCGACGGAGGGAGCCCACTCAACCACCTCGACCCGGCCACTGGCAGATACTACGTCGTGGGCATCGTCTCCTTCGGCACCCGGACGTGTGGCGACCCGAAATATCCCACCTGTATACACCCGCGTTGGGGCGTTCCTCCCCTGGATCACAGAGGAGACTGGTGTCCAACACTGAGGAGTCTCTCGCAAGCAAGAGACCACGTCAGAGGAGACTGGTGTCCAACACTGAGGAGTCTCTCACGAGCAAGAGACCACGTCACAGACGTTCATGGAAGACCTGGAATGGTCGCAGTTCATGTGTGGAGAGACGTTAGTGTTGGGCGTCTCAAGAACGTATCTTCCTGGCATCTGTCAGGGGTCGTATGTTTACGACAAGGTCTTATAAAGTCATCGCTTTAGGTGCGTGTTTGGGGACGCTGCCAGGGAACTCCCTGTAGCGACTGTGACCTGAGACTCTCCCTCAAGATTTCCACTGAACTGACTAGTTCATAAAACCTTTTGTTATGGAATTTACATGTATGGCACAAGAATGAATATATGTAAACACGTGTATGTATCCGCATATCCCTGTTTATCGTATGTCACTGTGTAGAGATGTTTACCAACGTTTCATAACTTGATTTGGATGTAAACACTTAACATTACCATTACGACTCACCTTCATAGTAAACTGAGATGTGGACTTGTGAAGGCCTTCACATTCCTTACTCTCTGTTCCTCCTCCTGTATTATGTATTATCTCGTATCTTTATGTTTTTATTTTTAGTGTTTGTCTTCTGTTACAATAAAGGCAGTTCTATTTAATTGTGGTACTATAGTATCCATTAGTTGATCAGCCCTGAGGGGAGGATGAACAGCTGGGTTTGCTTTGGGCCAAGTGCTGCGTCCAAGAACCTGGGTTGCAACCATGCGTTAAATCATGGTCGGCTTCTCTAACCACTATACCACGGAGGTGTGTGTGTGTGTGTGTGTGCTTACTATTTGCATTCACAATGTTACACCTGTATAGCCCAGTCTCTGAACCTTTCATGTATGTAACTTGTTTTAAGTCTCTGTTTAACTGCACACGTAATTGACCATGAATCAATACGATCCAGCTTGGGATCAGACCTACAAGGGTTCGAATCCTGGCTGCTGCAGTTGGCATATACCTCAATCTAGGTGTTCATCCTCGCCTTAGGACTGTTCGAGAGTGGGTACCTGGGTGAGAATGGTTTGTGTGCGTGTATGTGCACACTTACACAGGAGTAAAGACATGGTACATATATACTGGCTTAAGAGACTAGTCAACACGAGTGTGAGGCTCTTCCTCCGTAACACACAGGTAGTGATCACAAGTGATTAATGTCACACAAACAGCTTAAGTCAGGAATTCATCGAGCAGCCCCTCGGGGAAAGGATGAACACCTGGGTTGGCTGTGGGCATCCTCGGAACATGTGTATGTTATTGTGTGACCCAGTGAAATTGCTATATAAATCATTAACGTAATGATCCCCTTTCAATTCTGTGACCGTGGGAATGAGGCTATAACATATTAGTACTATTCGCCTAAAAGACATAACATACTTATGGCCAGAAATCCCCTCAAAACCTTTGTCTAATATGATACATCAGACTTTTAAGTGGAGCAACTTTGTGGTTTCGTCCGCCAGGTGGCAAATGTAAACACATTTGTTTACATACACCATTTGTGAGGCAGAGTGTACACGGATCTCGCTTCCAGTCTCCTATATCCGTTTTGACCTTCGGATACGTAAGTACCATGCATAGTACCATCACAATATAGAGTGTAAGCTTTTATATTTTATGATATATACATAAATTTCGTCCCGGCATACGGGAAATCACGGTAGTAGAGTGAAGAGTAGGGTAAGCCAGCAGCGCCTCAGCTCATGTAGCAAATACACACATGGCCTTCCCACCTCCAACACGTTATATGTCCATAACTATGATAAACCTAGTTAAAATGGAGGTTTTTATCGACAATTTTAGGAACCTAGTTAAAATTAAGGTTTTTATCGACAATTTTAGGAACCTAGTTAAAATGGAGGTTTTTATCAACAAGTTTAGGAACCTAGTTAAAATGGAGGTTTCTATCGACAATTTTAGGAAACTAATAGGCAACCTTTAGGTGGCCCTTAGAACGGGGTTTGATATCTGGGTGAGCCGTGGAAGCGTTAGCCCATACTCTTAATCTGCTACTGAGAGGTATATATAGGCACTTTGAAGCCTGCATGGGCCCCACATGGGTTCGAAACCTGGGCGCGGCACTCAGACCACATCCGGCCGTAAGTGTTCGTAGGAGTAAAGCCGGTAAAGAGACGAGGATATATAAAGGCACGAAAATGTTTGTGATTATAGCTCCACCAAGATGATTGTATTAACTAAGAACCAAGTGAAGTTTGTCTATCTTAAGGATGTTCAAGCTACGTTAATTGCTCTTTGATAAGAGGTGGGGATCCCATCGTATCCCACAATGCTCAAGTCTTTTTGGGACTCTTTGATTTTCTTGGTGATTGACCCACTGACTGCTTTTGCTTTTGAGACTTTTGAGGATTTGGAAAATTTGGGGAACATATTTTGGTTTCCTGGTATTGATAAGATTATTGGAGTTTGCTTGTATTCCTAATTTATCATAAAATGAGAAATGAGCTTTAATTTGTCAGACTTGATTTTTTGTCTTGTTGATATTGATGTAATTTTTTTATTTTTTTGGAAAATAATCTTTTGATTCATAAGAAATATTTTCAAGGAAAACAAATATTTTTTTTTTCACTAGTGTTCATCACCTCAAAGTCTATTTTTCAAAGTATACTTAATGGATCTTACTCAAGTTTTGCAGAGTAAAAACTTATAGCTTGTTTAAGACCTTCGAAACCTTGTGCTGCCTACAAAACATTTATGTTATCTGCAAGATATTAATACTTTGTTACAGATGTAAGTCCCACTGGTTTCACGTGACATATATTTTTGTACCCTGGGCTCCGGAAAAGTTATGGGATTTTATTCATGATGGTATAAAACAATAGAAATCCAACAGGGAAATATACTTTTGCCATTGATATTATATGGTAATCAGGGATAGGCTCTTAGATTAAGTAAATAAGTAATTCTTTTCTTTTGGAAGTAAATTCTTCGTCCATCACATTATACTGTAAGAGTGGCTAAGGCTCACCCTAGCTGGGGTTTACTTTGTTGAAGAACGTAATGCTTTTTGGTCGGTTTAGGCTTCTTAATTGTTGACTACAGGGACGAGTTCACAAGGAAGTGAGGAATTTGAGAAGGGTTTATTCACGGGTGCCGGGAATATGGTGGTGATGATGAAGGGTAAGAGAAAAGAATATTATGTCGGAGGTCAGTAGATCCTGGTGCTCGACTCAGAACCTTAACCGGTTGTCTATAAGAAAGTGGTTTATGTTTGGCCAGAAAGTGGTTGTTTATGTTTGGCCAGAAAGTGGTTGTTTATGTTTGGCCAGAAAGTGGTTGTTTATGTTTGGCCAGAAAGTGGTTGTTTATGTTTGGCCAGAAAGTGGTTGTTTATGTTTGGCCAAGATCAAGCTTGGCGGGATTTGGGTGTCATCATTAGCATTGATCTAAACCCAGAACAGCAGCGTATTAATGAACGTAATGAGACTAAAACTTCGTGTGATGTGTATGAACGTTAGTAGCAAGAATGAAAAGGTAACATTCTAGTTATAGTTAGCGTTATTCACACACCACTTACAATATGACGTACAGTATTGATAACTGTATTAGAACGTAGAAGAATGCCTTTCTTTTATGGCTGATTCGGGTGAGAAACTACAGAAGCTGGTCACTGAATTTAGTAAAGTGTGTGAAAGAAGAAAGCTGAGAGTAAATGTGAATAAGAGCAAGGTTATTAGGTTATTAGAAGGATGACCAATCATCAGCATCCTCCCTTATGAAGGCAGAGTAAGATAACAAGATAACAAGACTCACATTGTCTGGAAGGGCACTTAGTGAGGGGCGATATGATCAGAGGTTTAGAAAAGTAGGTATGTTGACTGCTGAAGCCAGGACTTAGATGTTAGTCTTGAAGTCATAAATCTATACTTGTAATGATTACATACGTCTCTTGTTTGGAAAAAGGAAACTGAGTAGTCGACCATAGGATGAAACAGGAACAAAACTGTACGAAAACAATGAGTAGTCGACCATAGGATGAAACAGGAACAAAACTGTACGAGTTATTGTTTACCTACCACTGACTGATCGTGGATCAGGGATCTATAGTTATAGTGGGATGAAGAAGTAAGATTATTAGTGAAAGAGAAAAGAGAGGCATTTGGACGATTTTTGCACGGAAATAATGCAAATGAATAGATGTATAAAAGAAAGAGGCAGGAGGTCGAGAGAAAGGTGCAAGAGGTGAAAAAGAGGGCAAATGAGAGTTGGGGTGAGAGAGTATCATTAGATTTTAGGGAGAATAAAAATATGTTTTTGAAGGAGGTGAATAAAGTGCGTAAGACAAGGGAACAAATGGGAACATCAGTAAAGGTGGCTAATGGGGAGGTGATAAGTAGTGGTGATGTGAGAAGGAGATGGAATGAGTATTTTGAAGGTTTGTTGAATGTGTTTGATGATAGAGTGGCAGATATAGGGTGTTTTGGTCGAGGTGGTGTGCAAAGTGAGAGGGTTAGGGAGAGTGATTTGGTAAACAGAAAAGAGGTAGTAAAAGCTTTGCGGAAGATGAAAGCCGGAAAGGGAGCGGGTTTGGATGGTATTGCAGTGAAATTTATTAAAAAAGGGGATGACTGTATTGTTGACTGGTTGGTAGGGTTATTTAATGTATGTATGACTCATGGTGAGGTGCCTGAGAATTGGCGGAATTCTTGCATGGTGCCGTCGTACAAAGGCAAAGGGGATAAAAGTGAGTGCTCAAATTACAGAGGTATAAGTTTGTTGAGTATTCCTGGTAAATTATATGGGAGGGTATTGATTGAGAGGGTGAAGGCATGTACAGAGCATCAGATTGGGGAAGAGCAGTGTGGTTTCAGAAGTGGTAGAGGATGTGTGGATCAGGTGTTTGCTTTGAAGAATGTATGGGAGAAATACCTAGAAAAGCAAATGGATTTGTATGTAGCATTTATGGATCTGTAGAAGGCATATGATAGGGTTGATAGAGATGCTCTGTGGAAGGTATTAAGAATATATGGTGTGGGAGGCAAGTTGTTAGAAGCAGTGAAAAGTTTTTATCGAGGATGTAAGGCATGTGTACGTGTAAGAAGAGAGGAAAGTGATTGGTTCTCAGTGAATGTCGGTTTGCGGCAGGGGTGTGTGATGTCTCCATGGTTGTTTAATTTGTTTATGGATGGGGTTGTTAGGGAGGTGAATGCAAGAGTTTTGGAAAGAGGGGCAAGTATGCAGTCGGTTGTGGATATAAGAGAGCTTGGGAAGTAAGTCTGTTGTTGTTCGCTGATGATACAGTGCTGGTGGCTGATTCATGTGAGAAACTGCAGAAGCTGGTGACTGAATTTGGTAAAGTGTGTGAAAAAAGAAAGCTGAGAGTAAATGTGAATAAGAGCAATGTTATTAGGTAGAGTAGGGTTGAGGGACAAGTCAATTGGGAGGTAAGTTTGAATTGAGAGAAACTGGAGGAAGTGAAGTGTTTTAGATATCTGGGAGTGGATTTGGCAGCGGATGGAACCATGGAAGCGGAAGTGAATCATTGGGTGGGGGAGGGGGCGAAAGCTTTGGGAGCGTTGAAAAATGTGTGGAAGTCGAGAACGTTATCTTGGAAAGCAAAAATGGGTAGGTTTGAAGGAATAGTTGTTCCAACAATGTTATATGGCTGCGAGGCGTGGGCTGTAGATAGAGTTGTGCGGAGGAGGGTGGATGTGTTGGAAATGAGATGTTTGTGGGCAATATGTGGTGTGAGGTGGTTTGATCGAGTTAGTAATGAAAGGGTAAGAGAGATGTGTGGTAATAGAAAGAGTGTGGTTGAGAGAGCGGAAGAGGATGTTTTGAAATGGTTTGGTCACATGGAGAGAATGAGTGAGGAAAGATTGACAAAGAGGATATATGTGTCAGATGTGGAGGGAACGAGAAGTGGGAGACCAAATTGGAGGTGGAAAGATGCGATTGAAAAAGATTTTGAGTGATCGGAGCCTGAACATGCAGGAGGGTGAAAGGCATGCAAGGAATAGAGCGAACTGGAACGATGTGGTATACCGGGGTCGACGTGCTGTCAATGGATGGAACCAGGCATATGAAGCGTCGGGGGTAAACCATGGAAAGTTCTGTGGGGCCTGGATGTGGAAAGGGAGATGTGGTTTCGGTGCATTATACATGACAGCTAGAGACTGAGTGTGAACGAATGTGGCCTTTGTTGTCTTTTCCTAGCGCTACCTCGCGCACATGCAGGGGGAGGGGACTCATTTCATGTGTGGTGGGGTGGCGACGAGAATGAATAAGGGGAGACAGTATGAATTATGTACATGTGCATATATTTATATGTCTGAGTGTGTGTATATATATGTGTGTATACGTTGCCATGTATAGGTATGTACATGTGCGTGTGTGGACAAAGCATAATGATAATAATAATAATGATATATATATATATATATATATATATATATATATATATATATATATATATATATATATATATATATATATTTATTTATTTATTTATTTATTTATTTATATATTTTGCTTTGTCGCTGTCTCCCGCGTTAGCGAGGTAGCGCAAGGAAACAGACGAAAGAATGGCCCAACCCACCCACATACACATGTATATACATACACGTCCACACACGCAAATATAAATACCTATACATCTCAATGTACACATATTTATACACACAGACAAATACATATATACACATGTACATAATTCATACTTTCTGCCTTTATTTATTCCCATCGCCACCTCGCCACACATGGAATAACATCCCCCTCCCCCCTCATGTGTGCGAGGTAGCGCTAGGAAAAGACAACAAAGGCCCCATTCGTTCACACTCAGTCTGTAGCTGTCATGAATAATGCACTGAAACCACAGCTCCCTTTCCACATCCAGGCCCCACATAACTTTCCATGGTTTACCCCAGACGCTTCACATGCCCTGGTTCAATCCATTGACAGCAAACATTCTTCAAGGCTTCCAGAATTTTCGCCCCCTTCACCACCCTATAATTCACTTCCGCTTCCATAGTTCCATCCGCTGCCAGATCCACTCCTAGATATCTAAAACACTTTACTTCCTCCAGTTTTTCTCCATTCAAACTTACCTCCCAATTGACTTGACCCTCAACCTTACTGTACCTAATAACCTTGCTCTTATTCACATTTACTCTTAACTTTCTTCTTTCACACACTTTACTAAACTCAGCCACCAGAATCTGCAGTTTCTCACATGAATCAGCCACCAGCGCTGTATCATCAGCGAACAACAACTGACTCACTTCCCAAGCTCTCTCATCCACAACACACTGCATACTTGCCCCTCTTTCCAAAACTCTTGCATTCACATCCCTAACAACCCCATCCATAAACAAATTAAACAACCATGGAGACATCACACACCCCTGACGCAAACCTACATTCACTGAGAACCAATCACTTTCCTCTCTTCCTACACGTACACGTGCCTTACATTCTCGATAAAAACTTTTCACTGCTTCTAACAACTTTCCTCCCACACCATATATTCTTAATACCTTCCACAGAGCATCTCTATCAACTCTATCATATGCCTTCTCCAGATCCATAAATGCTACATACAAATTCATTTGCTTTTCTAAGTATTTCTCAAATACATTCTTCAAAGCAAACACCTGATCCACACATCCTCTACCACTTCTGAAAGCACACTGCTCTTCCCCAATCTGATGCTCTGTGCATGCCTTCACCCTCTCAATCAATACCCTCCCATACAATTTCCCAGGAATACTCAACAAACTTATACCTCTGTAATTTGAGCACTCACTTTTATCCCCTTTGCCTTTGTACAATGGCACTATGCAAGCATTCCGCCAATCCTCAGGCACCTCACCATGAATCATACATACATTAAATAACCTTACTAACCAGTCAACAATACCGTCACCCCCTTTTTTAATAAATTCCACTGCAATACCATCCAAACCTGCTGCCTTGCCGGCTTTCATCTTCCGCAACGCTTTTACTACCTCTTCTCTGTTTACCAAATCTTTTCCCTAACCCTCTCACTTTGCACACCACCTCGACCAAAACACCCTATATCTGCCACTCTATCATCAAACACATTCAACAAACCTTCAAAATACTCACTCCATCTCCTTCTCACATCACCACTACTTGTTATCACCTCCCCATTAGCCCCCTTCATTGAAGTTCCCATTTGCTCCCTTGTCTTACGCACTTTATTTACCTCCATCCAAAACATCTTTTTATTCTCCCTAAAATTTAATGATACTCTCTCACCCCAACTCTCATTTGCCCTCTTTTTCACCACTTGCACCTTTCTCTTGACCTCCAGCCTCTTTCTTTTATACATCTCCCATTGATTTGCATTTTTTCCCTGCAAAAATCGTCCAAATGCCTCTCTCTTCTCTTTCACTAATAATCTTACATCTTCATCCCACCACTCACTACCCTTTCTTATCAACTCACCTCCCACGCTTCTCATGCCACAAGCATCTTTTGCGCAAGCCATCACTGCTTCCCTAAATACATCCCATTCCTCCCCCACTCCCCTTACCTCCTTTGTTCTCACCTTTTTCCATTCTGTACTCAGTCTCTCCTGGTACTTCCTCACACAAGTCTCCCTCCCAAGCTCACCTACTCTCACCACTCTCTTCACCCTATCATTCTCTCTTCTTTTCTGAAAACCCCTACAAATCTTCACCTTCGCCTCCACAAGATAATGATCAGACATCCCTCCAGTTGCACCTCTCAGCACATTAACATCCAAAAATCTCTCTTTCGCGCGCCTATCAATTAACACGTAATCCAATAACGCTCTCTGGCCATCCCTCCTACTTACATACGTATACTTATGTATATCTCGCTTTTTAAACCAGGTATTCCCAATCGCCAGTCCTTTTCAGCACATAGATCTACAAGCTCTTCACCATTTCCATTTACAACACTGAACACCCCATGTATACCAATTATTCCCTCAACTGCCACATTACTCACCTTTGCATTCAAATCACCCATCACTATAACCCGGTCTTCTGCATCAAAACCACTAACACACTCACTCAGCTGCTCCCAAAACACTTGCCTCTCATGATCTTTCTTCTCATGCCCAGGTGCATATGCACCTATAATCACCCATCTCTCTCTATCAACTTTCAGTTTTACCCATATCAATCTAGAATTTACTTTTTTACACTCTATCACATACTCCCACAACTCCTGTTTCAGTAGTGCTACTCCTTCCCTTGCTTGTCCTCTCACTAACCGATGACTTTACTCCCCAGACATTCCCAAACCACTCTTTCCCTTTACCCTTGAGCTTCGTTTCACTTATATACATATATATACTTATGAGTCAATGGGGAAAATGAAACACATTAAGTTACCAAGTGCACTTTCGTGTAATAATTACATCATCAGGGGAGACACAAGAGAGAAATATAACGGTCAGTTGATATACAACGCAGAGACGTAGCTACGACGCCATTTGGTAAACATGTGATTGTCCAAGACACACAACGAGCGTATCATAAACTTATTATGTGGACAAGAAGGTGAATTGTTACCAATTTTTATCAGCAATAAAGTTATCCAATTTGTGTAGACCTTCACCAATATTAAGATTATGATTCTGTGTGTATTTAATGATAAAAGATTCATTGATATTTCTCGTGGTACTGGAGTTAGAGTTTATAACTGAGATGGCATTACTCCAGTCAGTACAATGATCATAGTTTTTGACGTGATTAAACAAGGCATTTGATTCTTGTCCCGTTCTTATACTATCTTTATGTTGCTCGAGTCTTACAGAAAGATCCTTACCAGTCTACCCAACATAAAACATATCACAATTTCTACATGGCACATTATAGATGCACCCAGAAGAATTTTCTGGTGAGTTCCTGATTAAGATATTCTTTATAGTATTATTATTGTTGAAGGCAACATTTACATTAAAGGATATAAACAGTATGGGAGATAAAGTAAAATTATTATCAAAAGGGAGAACTAAAAGTTTCTTGGTGTCAGTGGGAGGTTTGGGCTTAACTCTATAAAATGATTTCTTTGCTAACTTAAGGGATTTATCAATGAAAGATCTAGGGTACTTTAACTTAGATCCAGTAGAATATATCTTCTCAAACTCAACATCAATAAACTCTGGACTGCAAATACGTAATGCCCTGAGGAACATAGACTGAAATGATGATACTCTAACTCTGTCATGTTGAGATGAGTAATTATGGATATAGGAGCATACATTGTTAGGTTTTCTGTATCTGCTAAACTTAAACTTGTTTCTTGTTTAGGTATGTCGTTGATGTTCTTTGTGTTTGGCCAACAAATGAACATTTACAAACATTTCTCCCCTTACTTAACCATTTGGTTCCTTCCATCAAATTTACTGTAGGAAATGAAAATAATGGTATGTTATTCCAGTCAGCTTTGTTCAGGTGCTAGTATTTACGCTTAGAAGGGACTGCTGGAGGGGGAGTTGCCGTTAGAATACATACGTTTATGAGAGTATGATGAGATGAACCAGTCTGGGGTTATAGTGTGTGTGTGTTTACAGCAGGATGGACTAGAGGTGAAAAACAAATCCAGAATATTAGGAGAGTGGTCACGACGGTCAGGAATATGGATAGGGTGGGTGATGACCTGCTCTGAATCATATGAGAATGGAGAACGTGGGGGGTTTCAATCCCCTCACTATCAGTATGGGAGGAATTCAACCATTCCCTATGGTGAACGTTGATATCTCCGCGGTAGAAGATCTCGGCTTGCGGGTGAGAGGATATCACAGTAGCATGGCAGGAGTTCAGATGGTCGAAGAAGAATATAGAATTTGTAGAATTAGAACAATAGGCGTAACAGAGGAAAAGTGTGGTTAGTAGGGAGACAGACCGTGAAGCGTGCAACAGGTGTGTTGACGTTGGAATAAACAAAACACCACCTCTGAACCGGAATCGTGTGAGTGGAGGATATAGTTAGATATGAAGAAGGGACTCGTGAGATCATGTGTCTCAGAGAGAAGTAAGATTAAGAGGTACTAGATAGCTGGTGTTCAAAGCGACGGTAAGTGTAAATATTAATGTTCCTGGAGGCTCGAGTGCAGATATATATATATATATATATATATATATATATATATATATATATATATATATATATATATATATATATATATATATAAATTAAACATTTCCTTTCCATAGCCAGAGGTTGAACCATTATGTGACATTCATTTTTTCATTTCATTTCAAGCTAGAAGTTTCAGTTTTCTAAATTGTTTCTTACATTTTTCACATGTATATATATGTATGTGTGTGTGTGTGTATATGTGCGTGTGTGTGTGTATGTGTATATATATATGTATATTATCCCTGGGGATAGGGGTGAAAGAATACTTCCCACGCATTCCTCGCGTGTCGTAGAAAGCGACTAGAGGGGACGGGAGCGGGGGGCCAGAAATCCTCCCCTCCTTGTATTTTTTAACTTTCTAAAATGGGAAACAGAAGAAGGAGTCACGCGGGGAGTGCTCATCCTCCTCGAAGGCACAGATTGGGGTGTCTAAATGTGTGTGGATGTAACCAAGATGTGAAAAAAGGAGAGATAGGTAGTATGTTTGAGGAAAGGAACCTGGATGTTTTGGCTCTGAGTGAAACGAAGCTCAAGGGTAAAGGGGAAGAGTGGTTTGGGAATGTCTTGGGAGTAAAGTCAGGGGTTAGTGAGAGGACAAGAGCAAGGGAAGGAGTAGCAGTACTCCTGAAACAGGAGTTGTGGAAGTATGTGATAGAATGTAAGAAAGTAAATTCTCGATTAATATGGGTAAAACTGAAAGTTGATGGAGAGAGGTGGGTGATTATTGGTGCATATGCACCTGGGCATGAGAAGAAAGATCATGAGAGGCAAGTGTTTTGGGAGCAGCTGAATGAGTGTGTTAGTGGTTTTGATGCACGAGACCGGGTTATAGTGTTGGGTGATTTGAATGCAAAGGTGAGTAATGTGGCAGTTGAGGGAATAATTGGTGTACATGGGGTGTTCAGTGTTGTAAATGGAAATGGTGAAGAGCTTGTACATTTATGTGCTGAAAAAGGACTGATGATTGGAAATACCTGGTTTAAAAAGCGAGATATACATAAGTATACTTATGTAAGTAGGAGAGATGGCCAGAGGGCGTTATTGGATTACGTGTTAATTGACAGGCGCGCGAAAGAGAGACTTTTGGATGTTAATGTGCTGAGAGGTGCAACTGGAGGGATGTCTGATCATTATCTTGTGGAGGCTAAGGTGAAGATTTGTATGGGTTTTCAGAAAAGAAGAGTGAATGTTGGGATGAAGAGGGTGGTGAGAGTAAGTGAGCTTGGGAAGGAGACTTGTGTGAGGAAGTACCAGGAGAGACTGAGTACAGAATGGAAAAAGGTGAGAATATATATATATATATATATATATATATATATATATATATATATATATATATATATATATATATATATACATACTCCTATGAGTCCACGGGGAAAATGAAACACGATAAGTTCCCAAGTGTACTTTCGTGTAATAATCACATGAGCAAGTGAGACACAAGAGAGAAATATAAGTCAGTTGATATACATCGAAGAGACGAAGCTAGGACGCTATTTGGTAAGCATGCGATTGTCCAAGACATGCAACGAGCGTTCACAAACTGATCATTTTACAAATTTTATCAACAGTAAAGCTATCTAATTTGTAAATACCATCCCTAATATTAAGATTATAATTCTTTGTGTATTTGATAATAGAAGATTCAATGAATTTCTCGTGGTGACAGATAACGTTAGAGTTAATAACTGAGATGGCATTACTCCAGTCAGTACAATGATAAAAATTTTCATCATGATTAAACAAGGCATTTGATTCTTGTCCCGTTCTTATACTATATTTATGTTGCTTAAGTCTAACAGAGAGATCCTTACCAGTCTACCCAGCATAAAATCTATCACAATTTCCACATGGCACTTTATAGATACGTCCAAGAGAATTTTCTAGTGAATTCCTGATGAAAATATTCTTTATAGCATTATTGTTGCTGAAGGCAACATTTACATTAGAGGATTTAAGCAACATGGGAAATAAAGTAAAATTATTATTAAAAGGGAGAACTAAAAGATTCTTGGTGTCAATGGGAGGTTTGGGCTTAACTCTATAAAATGATTTCTTTGCTAACTTAAGAGATTTATCAATGAAAGATCTAGGGTACTTTCACTTAGATCCAATAGAATATATCTTCTCAAACTCATCATCAATAAACTCTGGACTGCAAATACGTACTGCCCTAAGGAACATAGATTGAAATGATAATAATCTAAATATGTCATGTTGAGATGAGTAATAATGAATATATGAGCATACATTGGTAGGGTTTCTGTATATGCAAAACTTAAACTTGTTTCCTTGCCTATGGATCATGCAGTCTAAAAATGGTAACATACCATTATTTTTATTTTCTCCAGTAAATTTGATGGAAGGTACTGAATTGTTATGTAAAGGGAGAAATATGTGTAAATTTTCATTTGTTGGCCAAACACAAAGAACATCATCTACATACCTAAACCAAATTGCAACAATGATACTATAAAGAATATCTTAATCAGGAATTCACCGGAAAATTCTCTTGGATGCATCTATAAAGTACCATGTGGAAATTGTGATAAATCTTATGTTGGATAGACTGGTAAGGACTTAAGCAACATAGATATAGTATAAGAACGGCACAAGAATCAAATGCCTTGTTTGATCATGTTAAAAACAATTATCATTGTATTGACTGGAGTAATGCCATCTCAGTTATTAACTCTAACTCTATCACCACGAGAAATTTCATTGAATCTTCTTTTATTAGATACACAAAGAATTATAATCTTAATATTGATGATGGTTTATACAAATTAGATGACTTTATTGTTGATAAAATTTGTAAAATGATAAGTTTATGAACGCTCGTTGTGTGTCTTGGACAATCGCATGTTTACCAAATGGCGTCCTAGCTTCGTCTCTTCGATGTATATCAACTGACTTATATTTCTCTCTTGTGTCTCCCCTGATGATGTGATTATTACACGAAAATGCACCTGGGAACTTATCGTGTTTCATTTTCCCCGTGGACTTATAGGAATATCTTAATCGCGCAAAATTGTGATCCTTTCCAATATATACCTATCTATCTATCTATCTATCTATCTATCTATATATATATATATATATATATATATATATATATATATATATATATATATATATATATATATATATTCTTTCTTTCTTTCATACTATTCGCCATTTCCCGCGATAGCGAGGTAGCGTTAAGAACAGAGGACTGGGGCTTTGAGGGAATATCCTCACCTGGCCCCCTTTTCTGTTCCTAGGCGTTTACCAAATGGCGTCCTAGCTTCGTCTCTTCGATGTATATCAACTGACTGTTATATTTCTCTCTTGTGTCTCTCCTGATGATGTGATTATTACACGAAAGTGCACTTGGGAACTTATCGTGTTTCATTTTCCCCGTGGACTCATAGAAATATATATATATATATATATATATATATATATATATATATATATATATATATATATATAATGTATATATATATATATATATATATATATATATATATATATATATATATATATATATATATATATCAAAGTCAATCTGTTAAGACATATATAGAGAAATTGAGAATTTGCTTTGACATAACATTTACGACTAAATGTGTGAAAATAAGATCATATATAGAGATCATGCGAAGAAACACACCCAGTGTGTTGCTTCATACTTTTCACCTGTCTTTAACCAGGGGAAGACCATATAACCTGGAGTTACCTAACTCCTCCTGATACACTTCACTTCCAACCCATGCCGACCTCCCACTTGATCCTGTGGACAATTAATGATATGTGATCATAGATTAATGAATACAGTGAAACAATGACACCATTTAGTAAACATGTGATTGTGGTTGTCACGTGTTTACCAAATGGCGTCCTAGCTACGTCTCTTCGTTGTACATCAGCTGACTTATGTTTCCTTCTTGTAACGCCCCTGATGATGTGATTATTGCACGAAAGTGCACTCGGGAACTTATCGTTTCATTTACCCCGTGGAATCATAGTAATATATATATATATATATATATATATATATATATATATATATATATATATATATATATATATATATATATATATATATATATATATATAATCCTTCGATAATAACAGTAACTGTCAGCCAGGGTGGAAGGTGGTGGATGCAGGTATGTATGTGAAAAGTCATACCGTCAGGACTTGCACAGCGACGAAAGAATTAGTTCTGGAAATTACTCTTCCTTCTCAACATGTGTCAAAATGAATACATTTTTGTAGAACGAGAAAAAAAAAGAAAGAAAAATAAAGGTACCCGAAGTATACCTGCAGACTTTATACGTGTTAATGAATACTGGAAAGAGAAATATAGATACGGAGTTGTACATAAACAGTTGGTGTTATAGGTATAACGATTTTTTATTTATCTATTTACTTGTTTTTTTTTTTTTTTTTTTTTTGTGTGTGTGTGTGTGTGTGTGTGTGTCGAGGGGTAAAGTGAATTTAGGTTTATGGAAGAGTTAGTGAAGATGAGAATGTTTAAAGTGAAGTCAATATATATTTATAGACGGTGTGGCGAAGATGAGTCTGGTCTTGCCACACAGAAGATGCTGTGGGTTTATGGTCCTTGGGAGTTACCGGGTCTTGCCACAGACTCGTGGGTGTGTTGGCACTGGCTATTGGTCAAGTTATTCAACA